>NC_041393.1:45078399-45110234 GCF_002162155.2 Triticum dicoccoides
CCGCCGCCGACGACCCACCGCAACCCTCCCCCGCTCCACCACCGCCGATGAGCACGCCCCGCTCCACCACCGCCGACGACCCACCGCAACCCTCCCCCGCTAGCTCCACCGTCGCTGTAACCTTAAGGCCCTGTTCGGTACGTAGGAAAACCGAAGGAAAAGCACGGGAAACTCGCCCCTATGGAATTGCCACGGGAAGCGCCGTTCGGTACGAAGGAACGCGGTCTTTCCAATCCGATGGAAAGTCTCACGCACCTGCGTTTTCACGGGAAAAAAACATCTGCCCAGAGCGCATGTTTTCGCGTATGCCCGAGGAACGGAAGAGAAAAGCTACAGCAAAACATGCAACTGGACCCACACCATGGATTGATCCGTGTATGATTTGGTTAGTGCCAATCCTTTCCAACATTTAAAATATACTGGTCGGGACCCACATCGGCTGATTTCCTATGGTCACTTTTCCTCTCTCCCGAACACCAACTGTGCATGTAGGTGTTGCAGTTTTCTATCCTATGTTCTGCAACTGCATTCCTCTCCATTTCCAGCATTTCCCTCCAACCCTATGCTTTTCTTTCCTTTGACCCGAACAGGCCCTAATCTGTCTGTCCCCTCTAATCATAGCAGAGATCTTCTGGACAAGGGCAGTGTATTGTGATCTATCAACCAAGGGGTTGGAAATCATCGTAGCAGCTTCAACACTATCCGTTTCGACGGTGAATGGGAGTGAGCTCCATTCTAGCGCCAATGCAATTCCTTCTTTTAGATAGTAGAGATTGTTGGTCAAACTTAAAACTTTTAGTTTCCTCTAACTTGTTCAATCTTCGAGAGAGCTGTTGCTAGCTGGACTTTACCGTGTACGTGGTCTCGACAAAATCTAACAGTCGTGTGTGAACTTTTTACTAGTTGGACTGCGAACGGTGCATAGTCCCAAGAGATATTTACAGTCCACCACAATTATGGCCAAAAGATTTGCTGCGGGCGTCAGATTCTGCCGCGCGGAACACCTCCCCGTCCAGGGCCGCGCATGCACCTGACCTAGCCACGTCCATCGTATTTTACTGGTTTGCAGAGACGATCTCGGTGTACTACCCGCAAGCGGCACGACTCGCTTGGAGTAGTACATGTCCGTCAGTATTCTGCCGTTTGCTTGCCATGCATCTCCATCTAGCTCCGCGACCGATGTGAGCCGCTCCCCGTAATTAGCATGCACGCATGCCTTGGCTGGCTTGAATTGCCCGTCGCCTCGCATGCACGCGCGCGTTCAATACTCCTAGCTCCTAGGCTCTTGCGGACGCATCTCTCTCCTCGGCTCTACATGCAAACCAGCGCCATCTCCTCTTCATGCAAAGTTGCAAATCCGTAATAACTGGGTCTTCATTGTTAACGCGAACCGTGAAATCGATAACCGATGAATGGTAATCCTGGGAAAATCTGAAAACGCTGGGTGACATGGGCGGGGGGAGTACCCGTTCTACTCATTTTCTTTGAAAGTAGCCTACGCTCTGACCCGACCCGAGTAGCATGGGCTCATGAAACCCTGTGTGAATCAGCCGGCCGGTGGAGCAAGCTGGATTGCGAATTGACTCCCCACAACCACAAGCAACACGCGGCTGACCCAGCGCGTCAGACGATAAAACTACACACCTGCAGGTCTGCTGCCTACACTACGAGTACTGGGGAGAGTACAGTTCAGAGTGAATCTTTGGCTTCAGCAGATCACGCCTTTGACGATACAGTGAAGCATCCACCAGTCAAGACACCAACTCAGTCTTTATACCAACCCATCCACGAGGAAAAGAGTAATGCTACATCTACAAAGATTTATAAACTGATGTGAAGGATTCAAATTGAAAATAGAGGATGAGAAGGCCCATCCGTTTAAAATAGAAGGAGAGAGAGAATTAGTGTGAAAAGTTAAATAAACCTTTGTAGGTTTTCGTAGGTCGAGCGTTATTGCGAGGAAAAACTCATTGGGAAGGTAAACCACAGTCGTTGGAGTAGTCTATGGACGCAGTCATAGTGACTTAATTGCAGGTAGGCGTAGTCAAGTCACAGGAGCTGGAGCTGCGTCCGTAGTCCTTAAGTAGTAGTTCAACAGGAGACGGGAGACACCAGGACGGACAGACAGGGTACCTTCGTGCGCCATGTCTTCTTCTTCCTCCTCCTCGTATTCTTCCTCCGACTACTCCTCTTCCTCTTCGTCCGCGTCATCGTCCTCTGACCCAGACTACAACCTCGAGGATGACGCCGCCGGCGTCGACCTCCGGTTAACGGCAGAGGAATTCATCTCGGTCTTGCGCACGCATAAGGACGTCGACACGGTGCGAAAGAAACACGACATCCCGGAGAAGCTGTACACCGCCCTCCCCGCCGGCGACCTGCGCGCGAGCTCGTCCCCGCCGCATGGCGCCGTCTGCGTGTACGCGCACGCGCTGGAGGCCGGGATGCGCCTCCCGCTGCACCCGTTCTTCGCGGACGTGCTCACCCACTTCAACCTTGCGCCGACGCAGCTCGCGCCCAACGCTTGGCGCATCATGGCGGGCTTCTTTGTGCTCTGCCACTCGGCCGGCGTGCCGCAGTCCCTCGCAGTGTTCCGGCGTTTCTTCCTGCTCGACCACAAGCACAAGATGGCCTGCTACTTTTTCAAGTCCAGGCGCGGCTCCGGCTTGCGCTTCACGGGGTTGCCGGATTCTATCAAGGGTTGGAAGAGCGGGTTCTTCCTCCTCTATTCAACGACCCCATGGCCTTGTCCGGTAGACTGGGGCAAGCCGTCCAAGAGCTCTCTAGTGGACCCTGTGCTCTCCACCGAAGATGAGGAATCGGCGGCGAAGTTGCTGCGCGATTACGGAGCCTCCCCCGTTGATCTTAGAAAGTATCTTTGCCGCAGCAATCTCGCCGCATCCATGATATCTCCCTTGTCGGCACCGGCACGGGCGCCGTCATCACCGCTGCCTCCAGCACCACAGTCGTCATCGCCGCAGCCCCCAGCATTGCAGCCGTCATCACCGCAGCCCCCGGCACCGCAGCCGTCGTCACCACAGCCTTCATCACTGCTGTCCCCGGCACCGCAGCCGTCGTCGCCACAGCCCCCGGCGCCGTCACCGGAGCACCCGGCACCGCCACAGCCTTTATCACTGCTGTCCCCGGCACCGCAGCTCCCGGCGCCGTCATTACCAGAGCACCCGGCACCACAGCCTTCATCACTGCTGTCCCCGGCACCGCAGCCGCCGCCTTCTTATACTGGTACTGCTACCAAAGGGATGGATCCTGCAGTCTACGTCATGATGAAAGCCATGCTGTCGGCGAACAAGGTGAAATCCGAGCCGGACGGCAACAGGACGGGGTCGTCGCCGTTGCCTGGGAAGAAGAGGAAATTGGACGAAGCATACGGTGACGACGGCCCGCCTTCTTATGTGCTGCCAAACACTCCCCATGACAGCTCCGACGGCCGGCCTGGTGGGTTCTCCCGGAGCCGGAAGATGCGGCATATTACCAGCGGACACGACGGCGACAGCACGGACTGGGAAGCCGCACGGGAGAGGCTGCAGGGCGTCGTCCCTCCGCAGCTGGAGTGCGTGTTTGCGGCGACCGAGCCCTCCGACATCGTCAAGTCCACCTACGTCGCTCTTCTTCAGGTACGTACTCTAGCAAATTGATGGTAGGTCCTCAGCTTGTCCCGTGTCTTGTCGCTCACGTTCTCTGTATTTGTGTGTGTGCGGCGTCGACGCATTCGTGCAGGCAGCGAACCACGCATCCTTCTCCTTGTCCTACGCGCTGGAGCTGGACACGGAGAACGCTGCACTGCGGATGCAGCTGCAGAAGACGGAGGCCAAGCTCACCGCGGCGGAGGCGGAGGTGGAGAAGGTGAAGGCCGAGCTCGCCGTGCGGCAGCGCGCGCAGGACGAGCTGGATGGCTACGAGCGCTGGAACGCGGGGCGGAAGACGTGAAACTCTGGGTCGAGGCAGGCCGGCAGGTCAAACGGCCGCTTGACGACCTGATCGACTGTTCTATTGGAGTTCTCGTCTTATTTTGCATGTTCCGGGGTTATGCTGCAAGGTTTGTTTGGTTGCAAAGCACAAGTGGATAATTTGTCGACGCAAATGTTATCAGATCTCCACTTTATTCAGCAAAATACTTCTATATGTGTTCACATAGCTAGTTTCTTTTATTTTGCTGAGTACTTAACATGCAACTGGAAACTTATGTTGCATGAACTGAGCAGTTTTCTTTTTTACGAATTATACTTCCTCCGTCCGGTAAGAATGTACATTTGGCTTAAAAATTTATCCATAAAAGTGTGTATTTTTATCTTCCCAATGCATTTTAAAATAGGAAAAAATATTTCTCTCCCATCACACGGTAATCAAGACTAATAACATTTTATACATGATCTCCTTAATTTTTATATGCACTTAGCTCATTGGGGTTGGGTAATTAAAGATGAGAGAGATGGTGGCTTGCACTTTTACAATGCATTTACTCCACTCGATAATTTGTTTTAAAATTTCTATATGTACTCTTTTCACCGGACGAAAGGAGTGTTTGCTAGTATTATAAAAGTTATCAGAATTACAAAGTATTTCAAACATAATTTAAATTATATCGAGATTATGAGGTTACCAAATGACCATTGTTGCTGCTAGAACAATGCGCAGCTATCGCCTTTTCCTTACCGGAGCCGTCTTGACCTTGTTGACCTTGTCAATGACCGTCATAAAGTGTTCATGCATCTTGTTGGTGCAATGATAGGCCCCTTACGTTTTGGAGTTTGTTGACATAAATAGTATGAGACTTATGTGTTTACTAGTGCACACAGAGTAACATGTCCCTGAGATCACAAGTGATATAAACGACGAAGATAATCTCCCTGCGTTGCAGTGAAGGTTATCACCGAAGAACATGACAACAAGAGTGATCTCTCAAAAATTGCTTAAGTGAAGCGATTGGTTCGGTGTCTGCCCGAGGAAATTGACTACGTCCAAGGAGATTGAAAACAAAGTGAAGACGACATTATTTTCGTTGTCCTTCTTCTCTTTATTGAGTCACAGAACCATCGTACTATTAAGAGGGGTGTAGCGTTCGAAACTTTTATTCTCTGATACTAAATCCAAATCGTATGAAAGTTGTGAGAGAAATATTTTTGTATTCCGAGCAAATACTTGTCAGCAAAAGACTGTGATTTTCTTCGCTGCGAGAGATTTGTCTTTGACCGAGGAGTTAGCATTACTTGTTCCTCAAGTAATGTTACTGTTGCTCCAAAATCCGACTATTGTAAATGTGTCGGTTTGCCATTGGCTGGACCACGTGCCCAAAATGGTCATTTCCCATCCGGGAAGGTTGCGGCTATAAATAGCCACTCCGCTCGGCTTTTTCCGGTGACTGCTCCATTTGATTCTGAGAAGGTTGTTGAGCAACCCCCTCTCTTGAGTTTAAAATCCACCGAGAGAAAAAACCCTAGAGCCTAAAATTTAGATAGTGGTTCAGCATCAGTCGAATCTAAGTCCAGTACGCTCCGCCTATTACTCTTGAGAGCTGCAAACTCTGTAGACGGTTAGGTGTCTATTTCTTCAGAGACCAAGAGTGATTGTGGTTCTCGAAGAAAAAGTTTGTAAAGGTTTGGAGATCGCCTCAAGTATCTACCATGAGTAATCGACATTGGTTGACGAACCAATTGTCGAGGAGAATAGGGTGAAGAGAGTTCATCTTCCGTGTTAAGTCACAGCCCCTTCAACCAGACTTAGTCCTTGTGCATCAGGACGAACTGGTCGAAGAAATACCCTATCGCCATCAAGCATCACTGGTTACCTCTGCTACCCTTGCTTACATTCGACATGTTTTCCTTCATGTGATTTGTCTCGATGCATGTTTAGTTTCCATTCCGTACTTAGTTATAGCTCGTTGTAGTTTATTTTTCATTCACTCTGCTGCTAGGTTCCGAGAGTTTTGAGATTTTCAAAGAAATTTTAAAACTCCCATTCACCCTCCTCAGGTAGATATACTTCGTTCCTATACATTTGTCCCTAAAGATCAGTGCCCTGGGGTTGCAGTCGTTGCCATTGAATCCTTGCACAAATCTAAAGCACCTGACACTAAATATTACCCACTACAGGAAACATGAAATTTGTCGTCTGTGGATCACTGACGGCAAAGACCTAAATCCAAACGGCGAAGATTTTGCCGTCAGAAAGCAGACGACAAAGATAAATCGGCAAAGAATACTTTGCCGTCAGCTTTTTATCTGACAGACTGCAAAGAATTTGCCGTCAGCCGAAGCCTCTTCGCTGTCTGCCATACAAATCACAGACGGCAAAGAAAAGTAGTTTTGCCGTTAGCTATTCACTTCTTTACCTTTAGCCTCGTATATCACAGACGGCAAAGAATTGGGTCAATTAAAAAAACACAGCGGCATTGCTCCCGAACGATGCGGTCAACGCATGCAAGTGCACTGCGATATATAACCTTTCTTCATCTTTTTAAGAGGGAAAGGCATGTCCGTACCTTTCATTCAACATTAGTTGCCTTTCATTCAACATTAGTGAAGTACAAAATGTAAACGAGACCGCGAGAGAACTAAAGTTACAGAATGATCCTTCAAATTTACACAAAGGACCCTAAAACATAAAATGGAAAAGCAATCGGGTCCTTCTTCTTCGCTGCAGTGGTCTGCTCGCCCAACCTTCCAGCCCGACGCTCGCCGCGCTGCCCGTGCTCTGCTTGCCGCCCTGCCGCCCGATCCTGCTCGTCGCGCTGCCGTCTGGACCCGCTCAGCTGCGCGGCTCCGTCCCAGCCACGCTCGGGAGGCACACAAGGGAGGTCAGGGATGGGCGGTGCTCGCGAGGCGGAGTCCCCGGCTGCTGTCGCGGCGGAGCTCGCGAGGCAGAGCACTCGAACTCGAGGCCGGGGTGGTTCCAGGGGTGGCGGCCTGCGGTGGTGATGGGGTCGAGGCCGCCGGAGGCCGGTGGGGGCGACGGGGCATGGAGGCTGCCGGGGGCAACGAGAGACGGGTCGTGGAGCCTGCCGGGCGAGATGATGGCCAGCGTGGCCGGGGCCGGCCGGCGAGATGGCGGCGAGCAATGTGGTAGCGGGCGCCGGCGGGCCTACGGTGGCGACAGGGAAGTGGCCGCGGCGCCAAGCGAAGTGGTTGCCGACGAGGCCATGACCGGCCGCGGGGGCCAAGGTGTTGACCAGTCAGCGTGCTTGATTTGGATCGAGTGGGAGAGAAACGAGAGCTGAGAGAAACAAAAGGGAGAGAGACGTGCGGCGGGGGTGGGATAAGGGAGACAGGAAGTGGGGTGCATCATGCGTGGGTGCTGCCCTGGGGGCGCGTGCATCGTGGGTGGGTGGGGTGTGTACGGGCTGGTGGGTGCGGATGTGTGTCTAGGATGCTGCCAAGTCATTGATCCATGTGATTGATCCGTGTGATGTGCTTTCTCTTTGACGTCTGCAAAAAAATACATATGGCATAGAGCTCACTTTACCGTCTGCAAAATAAAACACAGACGGCAAAGAATCTTTGTCGTCTGTTAAAAAAAATAGACGGCAAAGAATCTTTGCCGTCTGTGATTTTTGTTGCAGACGGCAAAGAGAGCTCTTTGCCGTCTGTGATTTTTCTTGCAGATGACAAAGTATATTTTCCCGTCAGTTTTTCTTTGCCGTCTGTTGATGCCAGCAAACCCTTTATTTGCCTTCTACCCGACGAAAAGCTGACGGCAAAGACACCCCCTGATGGCAAATTATCTGTTTCCCATAGTGACATGACAAGAAACACTAACCTCACCACCGAAGAACACGACAGAAATCTACATCAGAGATCTGCCGACTACGTCTAAACACACAAGTCGAGAAGGATCAGATCCCGGAAGGCAAACTCAAAAAACAACATGCCATTCGCCCGAGCACCGCATTTGCGGAAACTAAAAAAAATCTTAACCTAAACTACTAATCGGAGCGAAGACATCGGGGTTCTCCTCCAGGTGATAACTCAGCTTAGCTTAAATGGCTACGTTCCTTCGACCTACTCGGGTTTATGTCCTTGGATTTTCTAATACTCATCTAGAGGAGAATTAGTGAAATAACATCTAACACCTATATTATTTGATTAATTAAAAATATAAAAATTCACACAATCACCGTGTAAAATTAAATGGTACTCTATAGGAGTTAGATAAGACTTAATTAATTCTCATCCAAATGAGAATTGGCCACATAATTAACTCATAGACTTGGCATGGATGGTGGCATTTTTCTGGATTTGTTCAAGTGCTTATGTTTCAGCGTTATGACGTGTGTCTCTACTATGAGTGTTTATGGAACTTCGTCAATCTCGAGATTGATTGGCAACGTCTTTCGAAGGTGCACATAGAGGTAAGATGCATGTGTCTACGTTCATGGCCGAGTGTGCGTGTTTGTTTAGCATCTGCTCTATACTATGTTTCTTCAAAAGAAAATATATGCTCCTTTTTGTTTGAAAGTACGGTATGCTTGACCTTCTTTATGAAAATTAAATGACTGACATGATCCTTCTTTTGACGACGGGTGTTGGCCTCATGGGAATAGATCCATGGTCATCCGGGTTGTGGGGTCTCTCCCCAACGGGGCAGCGCCATGGCGCTGCCCAACTCGGAATGTGGCGGCGTCCACTTTCAGCTAGGTGATTGTGCTCGAGAGGCACAACAAGTAGCTGCAACATCACTGTTGCATGGTCTCCGGCCAAATCAACCTCATGTGCATCTATGTGTTGTCGTTGTCAGGGTGTGCCTCTCACCGATCTATCTGAGGTGGTGGTTTCGTGGTCTTGATCGACAGGCCTTGGGAGGGTGCGATAGTCCTCTCTTCTGGTTGATCGTCAACCCTCGTCCTAGGGTCGCACGAGTGAGGTACGGAGTGAAAGCTTCCTGCTTCCACGTCGGCGATGATGATGACAATGCCCGGGCTTGCAACAAAGCTCATGTTGCAGAGCGCTGAGCACAACACAAGGTTTGCAAAGACTCAACGAGTAGATTAGACACAAAAATTACAAAAAAACCTATTCAAAGGATTTGCAACATGGCTCATGTTTTGAGAACAACTAGAAATGTGCCCGTGCTTTGCAACGGATTCAAAGTAGAATGATACTTGATCACAAACTTGAAAGAAAACACTCTAGTTTTTGTGTACATATATCACTAAAAATATATTATGTTTCACTCAAAATATATTCCTCGGGCTGTTTTGATGACGTGAGGAAGGGATGTGGTTGGTTTCAAGATACTAATGGCTTTTCTGCAATTTGGAGCAGAGAAGTGGGCTATTGTTGTCAAAAGGCCACAACTTACCTCTTAGTGGTTAGATGCAGATCTAATGGTCAAAAATGACGGATGACACACACACACCATCATCACCAACTGAGCCTTTATAAGAGTAGAGAAAGGAGGCTTATTACAAAGCCTCAATGACTAGATCAAGCACATGAAAAAGTACGAGGGGTCGCAACAAGGCTCATGTTGGAAAGCGCTAAGGCTCGAGCAGATCCGCTGGCTGTCGCGCCAAAAAACATTTAGGGGTGGTAAGAAGGCTCGAGTTGCAAAGCGTCAGGTGCAACATAAGGCTTGTTGCAAAGACTCGTCGACTCATGGGGAAAGATCCGATGGTTGTCTTTGGCTCCATCATATGGTATCTCGAGCAGTCGATCATCTGGTATTATCATCCGGCCCACACGTAGCATGTCCCCTATTGTATAGGGAGGTGTAGACTGTGGAGTCTAGTGTAGTTTTCCATCAGCAAACACTCTTCCATTGCCTCGGAAACTCTTCTATTGCCTCGGAAACTCACTAGGCGTATCAACTCTCTCTCTCTCTCTCTCTCTCTCTCTCTCTCTCTCTCTGTGTGTGTGTGTGCACGCGCGCACGCACAAAAACAATTCTCTCCCTTTTTAGGGTTGGCAAACAACTGGACTTGTGTTTTTTTAAATGAATAACAATTGGACTTGTTTGGTTACCAAGGAGAAGAGGAGAGGTCGGGAAGAGAGAGACGAAAGAACGGGGCCGAGAGAGAGAGAGGAGGTGCTCGTGTGCTCATGGGCTTCGTGGGACTGAATTTTGTGCGCGAAACTGGCCCAATTAACCAGAGGCCACTGAAACGGCTTCCGGAGTAGCAGCCCTTAGGACAGGTGGCCCAGTTAGCACTAAACAATGATCTAACGACCATAAACACTTCAAACACATGATCCGACAGTGTCGGGGATATACCCCGCGGTATGACCCGGCCAGACTTGGCATCTCACCATGCAACCCGGCTGGACATTGTGACTCACTGGAGACCCGGCGGGCGGATCAAACGGACGACAAGGCCCAAGGCCCAGCAGGCCGGCTTATATTCTGGTGGGCCGACTTAAGAGGAAAGCATAAGGAATATTCTCCTACAAAGGAAGCAAGACTAGGACTCCACTTGTAATAGAGTAATCATAATCCTACTAGGACTAGTCATGTAACCCGCCCCTTCAACTTATATAAGGTGGGGCAGGGCACCCCAAGAGGGACCAACAAGAAGCAATAATCTTAGGGCTAGACACAACTAGGAGAGCCGGTCGCCGGTGACTCCCTCGTGATGATAATGAGACCTAGCCACAAACAACATGTAGGGTTGTTACCGGATGATGTTTCCCGGGGCCCGAAGCTGTCTAAACCCTTGTCTTGTGTTGCGTCTCTCGATTCCACTCAACCCCTCTCAAGCTACCACATAGATGTGTTGGCCTCACGACTAAGTCCTCACACTAGGACATCTGTCGTGACAAATCCACGACAGTTGGCGCCCACCGTGGGGCTAGCGCACGGTGGATTTGAGTTCTTAAAGGGCAGCTTTGAAGGGCTCGAGGGATACGTTGTGGGCCAGATGACCAAGAGTCATCGCGGCAAGCTCTACATCGACGACGCAGGCTGGGGCCCCAACGCCGGCTCAATTGAGTACGGGTACCGGGTCCCCTTCGGCGGAATTCACGTCTTCATCGGCAAGATCGGCGAGCCGGGCCCTGAGCCGGACATCTGCACCGACCTCGTCGAGACGGCTCAGCGTGCGAGACCCGCCCTGGCTCCGCCGACTATGAAGCGTGCCTTCGTGGGATGCATCCACAGAGGACTCTCTAAAGGATCTGCCTCTGGCGGTGAGACGGCCATCTACTCTGATGGTGAGTCTTCCACAGGTGAGACAGATTTGTTGTATCAACTACAGGATGGCGGGCTTGGGGGCTGTTCCGATGGCAGCAGTATTCCAGATTGCTTCGAGCCGCCGAGCAGGGTTGGGATCTTCATGGCCGGCACACAACCTATCCAAGACTCCATAGCTGCAGCTGCCATAACCTCCGGGTCAGCAGCAGCCGGGGCAGGAGGCCCTGTGCGCTCGCCGGCTCAGGTGTTGATGGATCTCACAGACAACCTGACCACCTTGTTAACCACCGTAGTCAACCCGGCGGATCAAGCTCGTCATGATGCGGAGGTGGCACAGTTAAAATTAGATATGGTGCAGGCTAAAGAGGACCTACCAGCGGAAGACGTCAGGATAACTGTAGAGCGGGTGGCTCTGGATGTTCAGGCTCAGCAGATCCAGGCACATACTTTCCGGCTCGCGCAAGACCAGAATGCGGCTAATGAGGTCATGAGGAGAAGGCATCAGAAGGCTCAGTCTTTACTCCCCCTGGTTTATGATCCTCGAAATCTCTTTCACACGCCAGGGACAGGGGCGAGTAACCCGTCAGGGCTCTCCCCGCGTACAGGTAACCCGTCGTGGCTCTCTCCACGCGCAAGAGCGGACTGAGTTGCAGCACCCGGGAACGGCGTGCCGTTTCAACCGCAGGTGATGGGACCTCCCCGTGTAAACACGGCGCCACCTCAGTATATACCAACACCGGCGGGTCACTATTCTAACCTGTTGGAGAACAAGATAGCAGCAGTGCCACGATTGGCGGCTCTCCCAATTGATGGTGACTCTCCGGCGGCGGTTGAAACTCACCGGGTCAGGGAACTTCTTCATACGACCTTAGCATAGCAGGAGGCGTACTCATACAGCCGGGACAGGATCCATTCAACTCCTTGTCCAAGCCGAAGCCCGAGTTTAACAGGCACATGGATTCAGCGGTCGTTTCAAGCAACGTTAGGCGCCGTGACCAGCCCGGTGGGCATAACCTGGCGCGCCATGAGGCCGCTAATTTAGTAGACCAAGACAGAATACGTCAAGAGGCTGAGCAAGCGGCTCAGCAAGTGGCTGAGCAGCCGGCTCAGTTGACGGCTTACCAGCCGTATCCGGTTTATCCGACGACTTCTATCGAGGCAGGTATAGCCACCCGGACTGGAGGAGTCCCATGTCTTGCCCAAAGATTTTAAGGGGCCTAGGAAGGTGCCGAATTACACGGCCTACTTACAAACCAGGGCATGGATCGAAAGTTACGAGATGCCTATGGAATTATTGGAGGTCAGTGATGCTGCAATGGCTAAGTACTTTACCATGATATTGGATGGAACTGCCCGCACTTGGTTGAAAGGCCTGCCACCTAATTCAATCAGTTCATGGGCGGAGCTAAAAGCCCGGTTCATCCAGAATTTCAAAGACACGTGCAAGCAGCCTATGTCGATCGTGGATTTGACAAATTGCAAGCAGGAAGAGGGCGAGTCTACAACCCATTGGGTGCGCCGGATTAAAGTCATAATACATTCATCTGATAAGATGGATGCCGGCTCTGTAGTCTTAATGTTGGAGAAAAATTGCCTTTTATTTTTGCCTCTGAAACAAAAGCTGGGGCAGCTCAAGCATGATTGCAATGATATGGGCACGTTGATGGCGGCTCTGTTAAGTATGCCAATTCTAATAGTACTAAGGATCCCGAGTCTTATGATGATAAGGCAGGGAAGGGAAAGAAGAATGGCAAGGGCAAGGGCCCTCAGCACAAACCGGCTAATCAAGGAGGTAATAAACATAAGGCTGACGGTAGTTTGGATTTTTGTGGCTAACACCAGTGCGCAGGGTAACAACCAACAGCGCAAGTGGAGGCCACCTCCTCGGTCTGGTGGCTCAGGCCCCACACTTGAGCAATTGTTGAATGAGCCTTGTCCGAGACACGACACTCAGCAGAAGCCAGCTATCCATTTATGGAAGAACTGTACGATCATGTAGCAACTGTATCACGGGGTCTCCATTAAAACAGCAGTCATACGGATCAAATCCCGAGAGGCATGGTCGATTTACTCGGTGGACGCTCCAAGAATTAAAAAGAAAAGAAAAAACATCAACTCAAAACGCTAGACGCGAAGGACCAGGTGTGCCCGCAGTGCGCAAGCCCCGCCAGGTCATCGCTCAAGAAGCAGAACCAGCCGAAGACCCAACAGGAATCAAATCTCGTTTCCCAAGGCGATCTTGGAGGGTGCATCACGGACTCCCAGAGAAATTTTCCTTTTTGTGCACAAAAACACAAGTCAATCTAGGCTACACATGACGTGGAGGAGAGAAGGCGATGCCACGGTTAATTCATACTGGTACTAGTCAGACCCCAATCGTACGCAAGTTACCGAGACTGTGAGGAATTTCTACTGCAGATTCAATCCGTGTAGTGGACCTGCGCGATTGCTGCTATGTCTTCCTATCCACACGCGACTGTCCGAGTCCCAAGGAGATTGAGATCTGTACTTCTCACGTGGACTGATTACTAATATTTGGCACTTGAAGAGCAATCAAGTACATCTGGCGCTAGAAGGAGGCTATGGGGGCGCTATTGGTCAAGCTACTACTATTGGTTTAAAAAAAAGAGTGCCACGATGGCGTATCTAGCCAGAGAGTCACGGGTGCATGTACCATGAGCGGCCGTTAGGCAGATGAAAGCTGCTGTTGCTACTGTCATTGCTGCATCCCACACAAGACCAAGTGCTGGCAGTACTTTCCTCTGTTCAAAGGTTAAAATCGCAGTACAAAACATCGTGGACAGATTCTAGCGGATGTTTTTGTACAAATACATCAGGTGATATCCATCTAAGTTTATTTTATTAAACATATTGTTTTGATCAAAGAAAAATTACTTTGGTTCGTATATTTTATGTGCAACAAAGGTGGTGCCATGTTGTGCCTATGAAGTGTACCTCAGCACCATCAAGCATCGGCGTCTGCGCCCGCTTACTGATGGAACAGGTGTGCCCAAGTCGCCGCCCGTGCAGCTTAATCTACGTCAACCCGCCGGAGCCGTGTTGAGCCGCCCTTGCCGCTTTGAGCCGCCGGAATTATATTAAGTCGCCGGTCTACCTAAGCCGCCTGAACTATATTGAGTCGCTGGTCTGCGTGAGCCACCTCTGTCGCGATAAAAGGATCATCCATCATCCAAAATAAATTAGGTGATATCCATCCAAGTTTGTTTTATTAGCACATATTGTTTTTGTCAAAGAACAAGTTTATCTTTGCCTTGGTCTGCAATATTGTTTATGCAGGGCAATTATTTATGACAAAAAGTGATATTATACCACAGAGATGGAGGCATGCCAACATCTTTTGGCAAAGGTGGTCATCGTTACTCAACAGACTCCCGCACCGGCTTACAATGTCGTGGCCGTCTCTCGCGACCACGCCGGCTTACAACACCATGGCCATCTCTCGCGACCACGCCGGTTTACAACAAGGAGGACAACTTGTCCGTACACACCGGCTTACAAAGGCCACGGTCGGTTCATCTGTCTGTGCCACCTCAGATGTTGCGATCGTCTTTACCGTCCGTCTCTCGTGGCCTGGTCTACATCAACACACCGGGCCGCACCTATCTGCATGAGCTGTTTATTGAGTATGAGCAAGTCACTGCTTGGGTAGCTCGGTTTTCTTCCAACAAATTGGAGGCAAGTTATCATGTCTTATAAGCCGCCATCTACACTGGATGGCTCAATTGGTAGGTGCACAAGTCGCCGCCACTACAGTTTGGTTAACTTCAAATAGCTAGTGGGAAGGAACCATTGGCTGAGTTGCTGACATGACTCATACGGGATCATTTATAACCCGCTGTAGTCACCTCGACCTTCTACAGATTCACATCGCGCTATCAACGCCGATGATATACACCTTCTGCTATGGTCAAATATGGAGAATCTCAAGCCAACTCCTCGAGTCGTCTTGAGACTCGGGGGCTACAGTTATATGACTCGGCAGCATTGGCCGGTTTCAATGCATTCAAGAACTCCGGGTCATTGGAGGGGAAAATAACCTGGCCCCAGAGATTACTGCTAGATCGATGAAAATTTAAAGGCCGCTAGAAGATTTCCGGCTCAAAATAAGGATTCTGGTTCAAAATCCAGTTCAAGGGAAACTTATTTACCACAAAGCTTTGAAGCTCTCAATATCCGGTTCACAATCCGGCTCAAGGACAATCTGTCTCCCACAAAGTTTTGAAGCTTTCAAATCCGGTTTAAAGTTCCTGTTCAAAAAGAATTAATCTCTCGCAAGTTCGAGTTCTCAGAAAAATTAAAGGTTGCCAAAGAGAACTTGCTGCCATGATGCGCGGTTCAAACATGGGTATCCTGACTTACGGCTTATCTTATTATGGTCACTTGGGGGCTTCCTGCTCATTGAGCATAGCTGTCAGTACCCTGTTGATCGGCGCAATGCCAAAACTTATATGGTCATTTGGGGGCTTTCTGTTCAAGCATAGGTCGTATTCGAACCAAAGAGAACATAGCTGTCGGTACCCTCTTGATCGACACACTGCCGAGCTCACTAGGGGGCTTCTTGACCGTATTCGAATCATAGCTCAACCCCTTTTGGGAACCGACTTTGATCGTATTCGAATCAGAGTCGTTAAAAAACTCTCAAGGTCATTAGGGGGCTTCCTATTCAAACATAGGTCGTATTCGAACCAAAGAGAACACAGCTGTCGGTACCCTCTTGATCGGCGCAATGCCAAAGCCACTGGGGGCTACATGATCGTATTCGAATCCTAGCTTAACCCCTTTGGAACGGTTTACTGATCGTATTCGAATCAGAAGCCTTGATTATTTCTTCCTATTTGGTTTAAGTTTTATTTGAAAGCAGCCTTTATTTGACTTGAGACTTTTTTGTTCAAAAATCTAAGCGTAAATGTGGTTTAAGTTTAACCTAGCTTGATTTTGATGATAAGTCGCCATCATATGACAATCATCATATATTTGGGAGTATTGACTTCTAAGGATTGAGTTATCACCCTTACTGCATAGGTCATGTAAAACGGCAGTACAAATTCAATATCACAGATATGATATTATTGTTAAAGTTATATTTCAAGTTCTGACTCATACCAGGCTTATCTACGACTCCTTTTTAAGACATCAGTGGTTATATGTGAGATATTATACCCGCTGAGGGAGTCCTGGATTAGGAGGTGTCCGGATGGCCAGACTATGACCTTTGGCCGGACTCCCGGACTATGAAGATACAAGATTGAAGACTCCGTCCCGTGTCTGGATGGGACTTTCCTTGGCGTGGAAGGCAAGCTTGGCGATATGATATGAAGATCTCCTCCCATTGTAACCGACTCTGTGTAACCCTAGCCCTCTCCGGTGTCTATATAAACCGGAGAGTTTTAGTCCGTAGGACGAACAACAATCATACCATAGGCTAGCTTCTAGGGTTTAGCCACTCCGATCTCGTGGTAGATCTACTCTTGTACAACCCATATCATCAATATTAATCAAGAAGGAGTAGGGTTTTACCTCCATCGAGAGGGCCCGAACCTGGGTAAAAACATCGTGTCCCTTGTCTCCTGTTACCATCCGCCTAGACGCACAGTTCGGGACCCCCTACCCGAGATCCGCCGGTTTTGACACCGACATTGGTGCTTTCATTGAGAGTTCCTCTGTGTCATCGCCCTTAGGCCCGATGGCTTCTTCGCTCGTCAATCGCGATGCGGTCCAGGATGAGACTTTTCTCCCCGGACAGATCTTCGTATTCGGCCATCTGGAGCAGATCGAAAGCTACGCCCCTGACCATCAGGTCAGATTTGGAAGCTTAAACTACACGGCCGATATCCGTGGGGCTTGATCTTCGACGGATTCGAGCACAACCGGGCGCGCCGCACCGTCACGATGGGCATGATTTAGCTCTGCTGCTGGACAACGCCCAGAGCGCCGCTCAGGTGACCGCTCCGACCATTAGCTTGGAGCCCACTGCGCTAGTCGGGGATGGACGGTTGGACGCTGCCCCGGAAGCTGCAATCTCTACGGCGATAGAGCCGGATACCAGCCTAGTCCTTCGCAAGGCCCGCGACTCCAAGGTGCCGGACTCCGCTCCAGACTCCGTAAATCCCCCCCTCTTCCGATCAAGCCCGATTGGGCTCCGGTCGTGGAGTTCACCGCCGCGGACGTCTTTCAGCACTCGCCTTTTGGCGATGTCTTGAATTCATTAAAGTCTCTCTCTTTGTCAGGAGAGCCCTGGCCGAACTACGGCCAACACGGTTGGGATACGAACGATGAAGAAATTCGAAGCCCACCCACCACCCACTTCATAGCCACTGTCGACGATTTAACCGACATGCTCGACTTTGACTCCGAAGACATCGATTGCATGGACGCCGATGAAGGAGACGATCAAGAACCAGCACCTATAGGGAACTGGAAAGCCACCTCGTCATATGACATATACATGGTGGACACCCCTAAAGCGGGGGATGGCGAGGAAAAAACGGAGGATGATCCCTCCAAGAAGCAACCCAAGCGCCGACGTCAGCGGCGCCGCTCTAAGTCCCGCCAAAGCAAAAACGACGATTCCGGCACAGGAGATAACAACATGCCGGACAGTGCCGAAGACAACCCCCTCCAGCAGGATTCAGTGCAGGAGGACGAAGGAGCCATCCCTCATGAGAGGGCGGCCGACAGAGTGGTTGAGGATGACAATTATATGCCTCCCTCCGAAGACAAGGCGAGCCTCGACGACGACGAATTCGTCATGCTAGAGGATCCCGTCGAACAAGAGCATTTCAAATGCAGGCTTGTGGCCACGGCAAGCAGCCTCAAGAAGAAACAGCAGCAACTTAGAGCTGACCAAGACTTGCTAGCCGACAGATGGACCGAAATCCTGGCGGCCGAAGAGTATAAACTAGAACGCCCATCCAAGAGCTACCCAAAGCGTAGGCTGCTACCCCAACTTGAGGAGGAAGCAACTAAGCCTACATCACCAACGTACGACGCGCCCGATCGTCCACCCCGTGGCCGTGATAGAGAGGCCTTCAGGCCCTCGACCCAAGACGCACCCCAGCACCGCTCAAAAAATACCAGAGTATGGGGAGACGCAACGGACCTGTGAGACATCTTGGAGAATAAGGCAAGGCAAACAAGATCGATCTACGGATCGCATGGGCGCCCCGCTTCACGTGACACTAACCGTCACGCCGGACATAATAAGCACGGCTCGGCCGAATACAACAGACCAAGCTCTTCCGAGCTGCGTCGTGATATAGCCCAGTACAGGGGCGCCGCACACCCACTATGCTTCACAGACGAAGTAATGGATCATCAAATCCCCGAGGGCTTCAAACCCATAAACATCGAATCATACGATGGCACAACAGATCCCGCGGTATGGATCAAGGATTATCTTCTTCATATCCACATGGCCCGTGGCGATGATCTACACGCCATCAAATACCTCCCGCTCAAGCTTAAAGGACCAGCTCGACATTGGCTTAACAGCCTGCCAGCAGAGTCAATTAGTTGTTGGGAGGACCTGGAATCCGCATTCCTTGACAACTTCCAGGGCACTTATGTGCGACCACCAGACGCTGATGACCTAAGCCACATAATCCACCAGCCAGAGGAATCGGCCAGACAATTCTGGACACGGTTCCTAACCAAGAAAAACCAAATAGTCGACTGTCCAGACGCCGAGGCCCTTGCAGCCTTCAGGCACAACATCCGAGACGAATGGCTCGCCCGGCACCTAGGACAGGAAAAGCCGAAATCTATGGCAGCCCTCACGACACTCATGACCCGCTAAAGTGCGGGAGAAGATAGCTGGCTAGCTCGTAGCAATAACATAACCAAGAGCCCTGGCAATTCGGATACCAAGGACAACAATGGCAGGTCACGTCGTAACAAGCACAAGCACCGCATTAACGGCGACAATACTGAAGATATGGCAGTCAATGCCGGATTCAGAGGCTCTAAACCCGGTCAGCGGAAGAAGCCATTCAAAAGAAACCCTCCGGGCCCATCCACCTTAGACCGGATACTTGACCGCTCGTGCCAGATACACGGCACCCCAAACAGCCAACCAATCACACCAACAGGGATTGTTGGGTGTTCAAGCAGGCGGGCAAGTTAAGTGCCGAAACCAGAGACAAGGGACTACATAGCGATGACGAGGAGGGGCCCCGGCCGCCGAACAACAAAGGACAGAAGGGATTCCCCCCGCAAGTTCGGACGGTGAACATGATATACGCCACCCACATCCCCAAAAGGGAGCGGAAGCATGCTCTCAAGGACGTCTATGCGTTGGAGCCAGTCACCCCAAAGTTCAACCCATGGTCCTCCTGCCCGATCACCTTCGATCGAAGGGACCACCCCACCAGCATCCGTCACGGCGGATTTGCCACATTGGTCCTAGACCCAACTATCGACGGATTTCACCTTACCAGAGTCCTAATGGACGGCGGCAGCAGCCTGAACCTGCTTTATCAGGACACAGTGCGAAAAATGGGCATCGATCCTTCAAGGATTAAACCCACAAAGACAACCTTCAAAGGCGTCATACCAGGTGTAGAGGCCAGCTGTACAGGCTCGGTTATACTCGAAGTGGTCTTCGGATCCCCGGATAACTTCCGGAGCGAAGAGTTAATCTCTGACATAGTCCCATTCCGCAGCGGCTATCACGCCCTGCTTGGATGAACCGCATTTGCAAAATTCAATGCGGTGCCACACTACGCATATCTCAAGCTCAAGATGCCAGGACCTCGCGGAGTCATCACGGTAAACGGAAACACCGAACGCTCTCTCCGAACGGAGGAGCACACGGCGGCCCTGGCGGCGGAAGTACAGAGTAGCCTCTCAAGGCAGTTCTCCAATCCAGGTGTCAAACGTCCGGACAACCTCAAGCGAGCCCGAAGTAACCTACAACAAATCTGGCTGGCACGTTCCGAGCAAGCATAGCAGTGCGGCCCCAACCCCAGCCCCCGCCAAATGGTGATATTGGTACCACGTGTACATAATTACGCCTTAGAGATACCATGGGCATAAGGGGAGGGGCACAACTACGGCATGCCCAGAATGCGGCTCAACCGCACTAAGGGGCTCCCCATTTCGCCGTTTTTCTTTTTACATACTTTCAGGACCCAACTATTTGGAAGGCCTGTGCGGCAATACACTCGCCGAACACACGATGCAACAGCTAGGGAGATATCAAGCCGCGTCAAATGTCCAGGTGGTCTCTATAACGAGCTTAATGCATGTTCTATTTAAAGTCCCGCAGCTTGCCCCTGGAGGGGGACATGTCAGATAATCCCATCCTTTGCTTATCGCACTACTTGTATCGCTCTGTTTTCATAGCAGCCCTTTTTTTAATACACAATACATAGCTCTTATCTATTATTGTACTCATCTATTTTTCATACACAAATATGTTCAGTCATGACATTCTGCAACCGTACACTTTGGTACGGACAATACACCAGGGGCTTAAAACACCCCATAACATGGTGTGAGAAGACCGAACACTCTCATGAGTGCGGCACCCCGAACTTATAGCATTATATGCATCGGCTCCGAATCATGTCTTTGGTCAATAGTTGGGTTTGCCCGGCTCCCATGTTTTGGTACCTTACATTCCACATTGTTGGCTAAGGTAGCGTTGGGAGAACTACTGCGATTGTGCCCCAGTTGAGCTGGGTTAACACCTCAGTAGAGAAAGCTAAAATTGACCGTCATGATAGTGCGAGAGACCGGTCGCTGTTCGCGAGGTTTTTCGAGTCCTTAAAGACTTATGCCGCTTAGAGCGAGGAACCGGACTTATCCGGCCTAGGCGTGGATAGCGCCCCGAACTCGGTCTTCCGAATACTAGGGGCTTCGCCGAAATTTAAAATTATAGAATTCTATGGCTAAATGAGAGTGATAAAGCATTATAAGTCTGACGGCCTGGTTCGTTGTGCTGAACGCCTCCCTAGATGGACCCAAGAATGGGAACAAGAGCGCTCAGGTTTATCCTGAACACCCCAGCACTCGTGGCACGGGGGTCGAAGCCGACGACTTGCATCTCTCAGATTTGATAAACAGCCGCACAGAAGGTAATATTTTAAATTAACAAGCGTTGCTTAACGCATATGAACAAAGTTTCAGTGTACAGGATAACAAATGCGAGTCTACTCAAAAATTACATCTTTGGAGCACTCATCCGCTATACGGCGGGCACCCTTCAGGACGCCATTATAATACATCTCGGGCGTACGATACTCCTTGCCCGGCGATGGCGCGTCCGTCAAAAGCTTCTCCGCGTCTAGCTTGCCCCAGTGCACCTTAGCACGAGCAAGGGCCCGACGGGCACCTTCAATGCAGACGGAGCGCTTGATGACATCGATCCACGGATAAGCGTCCACCAGCCGCCGCACCAAACTGAAGTAGCTGCCAGGCATGGCTCCCCCAGGCCATAGCCGAACTACGAGGCCCTTCATGGCCTGTTCGGCCACCTTGTGGAGCTCGACCAACTGCTTCAACTGGTCGCTCAGGGGCACCAGATGTCCGGCCTCAGCATATTGAGACCAGAACACCTTCTTCGTCGAGCTCCCCTCTTCGGCTCGGTAGAATGCGGCAGCATCAGACACACTACGGGGCAGATCGGCGAACACTCCTGGAGAGCTCTGGATTCGGGTAAGTAACAGATAATTTACTTTTATATTATTGCTTTGCATAAAGAATGCCTTACCCGCCGCTATCTTCTTCATCGCCTCGATCTCCTGAAGGGCCTTCTGGGCTTCGGCCTTAGTGGTCTTGGCACTCTCAAGAGCCAAGGCAAGCTCGGACTCTCGAGTCTTCGAGTCACGCTCCAAACTCTCGTGTTTTTCCACGAGAGCTTGGAGCTCTTGCCGCACCTCCGCCACACGCGCCTCCTGCTTCTCTCGCTCGGTGCGCTCCAAGGCTGCACTCTTTTCGGCCTTGGAGACCGCCTCCTTCAGGGTCGCCACCTCGGTCGTGGCTCCTGCAACATTTACGTTGGTCTTGTCGTTATTTGCAACCAAGTATTTCTATATACATTTACAGGCGGTACTATGTACCCTCTTTCTCCTCGAGCTGCTTCTTGGCACGGCCGAGCTCGCTCTCGGACTGCTCGAGGCTTTCTTTCAATGCATTGACCTCCGTAGTCAGTGCGGCAGAGGTCAGCAGCGCAGCCTGCATTCCCATATTGACACATTTCTATTAGACTCCTGCGTATATCTTTTTAGATCCTCAGCTCGGCTTTTCTTTCTGAACGCCGAACTAAGCATCAGGGGCTACTGTCTATGAGGTAACATTTTTATATGTTTTTGAACACATACCTCAAAGCATGTTAACAGGCTTGTACAGGCTTCCGTCAGCCCGCTCTTGGCGGACTGAACCTTCTAAATCACCACACTCATGACAGTGCGGTGTTCCTCGTCGATGGAAGCACCGTTAAGCGCCTCCAGCAAATTGGCCGGCGCCTCTGGATGGACGGAGGTCACTGTCGTCGTAGGCTTGCCTTTCTTATGAAGGCGTCGCATGTCGGGCTCCGGAACCATCGGCGGTTCCGGAACAGTGTCCGGCTCGGGGCCGGACTTAGATCCCTCCGGAGCTTTACCCCCTTTGGGCCTGGAGTCCGGGAGGTCGCCTTGTGGCGCCTCCAGGACCACCTCCTCCTGGTTTTGCCCCTTTCGGGACTCCACCTTAGCGTCGTCTGTAGGGAGAGGGGAGGAGGCCGTCGGAAGTGAAGCGCTATTCACATCCGACGAGCCTAGGGATCCGCTCGACGAATCGCCGAGCTGAGCTCGGGGTGGACTGCATCATTAAATTCAGCATTAGAAGGAACCATATATAAGAGGAGCGCCATAAGTTATTCGGATATCCGGATACTTACGATTTCGCCAGGGGCTTGACCTTGGGTGGCCATTCCTCCCCGCTGTCCTCGGCATCTGAGGCGTAGTCCGGCAGAGGGGTCTTCCCCTTCTTGGACCCTCCGGCCTCCCTAGTTGGGGTGGCCTTCCTTTTCTTTCCTCCCCTCGCGGGAGGGGGAGAGGCTTCTTCTTCTTCCTCCTCTTCCTCCTCCTTGTCCTCCGAGGCGGAGGGTGCCTTGGGGTCGTCGGGCGTTGAATCCGACACCACCGGGCGCCGAGAACTCTTTCGGGTCCCCGTAGCCTTCTCCTTGGCCTTCTTCTCCGGCACCACGTGAGGTGCCGGAACCAGTAGCTTCGCCAAGCGTGCGTCTGCTGGGCCTTCGGGCAAAGGGGCCGGACAGTCAAACTGTCCGGATGTCCTCTTCCAGTCCTGTCAAAGGAACGGGAGTTTAGATCCCACATAGAGTCACACTATGAAATTCGAGTGTCCCGTAAGGGACCAAATGTAAGCTTACTTCGGAGGCTTGACGTTTGGCGCAGAATCCGCCATCCTCGGTGACGGGAGGGGAGACCTCGGAACTCTTGAAAAGCACCTTCCAGGCGTCCTCGTTCTTCGTTTCAAAGAGCCGGGACAGAGTCTGGTGCTGGGCTGGGTCGAACTCCCACAAATTGAAGTCCCGTCGTTGACACGGGAGGATCCGGCGAAAGAGCATGACCTGGACTATGTTGACAAGCTTGACCTTCTTGGTCACCGGGTCTCGAACGCAGGTTTGGAGTCCGGTCACCTCTTCCGGATTACCCCACGACAGGCCCGTCTCTTTCCAAGATGTGAGCCGGGTGGGGATGCCGGATCGAAATTCGGGGGCCGCCGCCCACTTAGGGTCACGCGGCTCGGTGATGTAGATGAAGGAAATATGCCCTAGAGGCAATAATAAAGTTATTATTTATTTCCTTATATCATGATAAATGTTTATTATTCATGCTAGAATTGTATTAACCAGAAACATAATACATGTGTGAATACATAGATAAACATAGTGTCACTAGTATGCCTCTACTTGACTAGCTCGTTTATCAAAGATGGTTATGTTTCCTAACCATAGACAAAAGAGTTGTCATTTGATTAACGGGATCACATCATTAGGAGAATGATGTGATTGACTTGACCCATTTCGTTAGCTTAGCACTTGATCGTTTAGTATATTGTTATTGCTTTCTTCATGACTTATACATGTTCCTGTAACTATGAGATTATGCAACTCCCGTTTACCGGAGGAACACTTTGGGTGCTACCAAACGTCACAACGTAACTGGGTGATTATAAAGGAGTACTACATGTGTCTCCAAAGGTACATGTTGGGTTGGCGTATTTCGAGATTAGGTTTTGTCACTCCGATTGTTAGAGAGGTATCTCTGGGCCCTCTCGGTAATGCACATCACTATAAGCCTTGCAAGCAATGTGACTAATGAGTTAGTTGCGAGATGATGTATTACGGAACGAGTAAAGAGACTTTCCGGTAACGAGATTGAACTAGGTATTGGATACCGACGATCAAATCTCGGGCAAGTAACATACCGATGACAAAGGGAACAACGTATGTTGTTATGCGGTTTGACCGATAAAGATCTTCGTAGAATATGTGGGAGCCAATATGAGCATCCAGGTTCTGCTATTGGTTATTGACCGTAAATGTGTTTCGGTCATGTCTACATTGTTCTCGAACCCGTAGGGTCCGCACGCTTAAGGTTTCGATGACAGTTATATTATGAGTTTATGAGTTTTGATGTACCGAAGGAGTTGGGAGTCCCAGATGAGATCGGGGACATGATGAGGAGTCTCTAAATGGTCGAGACATAAAGATCGATATATTGGACGACTATATTCGGAGTTTGGAAAGGTTCCGAGTGATTCGGGTATTTTTCGGAGTACCGGAGAGTTACGGGAATTCGCCGGGGAGTATATGGGCCTTATTGGGCCATACGGGAATAGAGGAGAGAGGCCAAAAGGAAGGAGGCCTGCGCCCCCCCGCTGGTCCGAATTGGACAAAGGGAGCATCCCACTTTTCCTTCTCCCTCTCCTCCTCTTTCCTTCTCCAACAAGGAAAGGAGGAGTCCTACTAATCCTCTTTTCTTCTCCAACAAGGAAAGGAGGAGTCCTACTCCCGGTGGCACCCCAAAGACACAACAACAACAATTGATCCTTGAGATCTATTAGCGGTGTGCGGTGCCCCCCTCCACTATAGTCCTCCTCGATAATATTGTAGCGGTGCTTAGGCGAAGCCCTGCGACGGTAGAACATCAGGATCGTCACCACGCCGTCGTGCTGACGGAACTCTCCCTCGACACTCGGCTGGATCGGAGTTCGAGGGACGTCATCGAGCTGAACGTGTGCTAGAACTCGGAGGTGCCGTAGTTTCGGTGCTTGATCGGTCGGGCCGTGAAGACGTACGACTACATCAACCGCGTTGTGCTAACGCTTCCGCTTATGGTCTACAAGGGTACGTAGACAACACTCTTCCCTCTCGTTGCTATGCATCACCATGATCTTGCATGTGCGTAGGAATTTTTTTGAAATTACTACGTTCCCCAACAATGGCATCCGAGCCTAGGTTTTATGCGTTAATGTTATATGCACGAGTAGAACACAAGTGAGTTGTGGGCGCTACAAGTCATACTGCTTACCAGCATGTCATACTTTGTTCAGCGGTATTGTTGGATGAAGCGGCCCGGGCCGACATTACGCGTACGCTTACGCGAGACTGGTTTTACCGCCGTGCTTCGCACACAGGTGACTAGCGGGTGTCTGTTTCTCCAACTTTAGTTGAACCGAGTGTGGCTACGCCCGGTCCTTGCGAAGGTTAAAACAGCACTAACTTGACGAACTATCGTTGTGGTTTTGATGCGTAGGTAAGAACGGTTCTTGCTCAGCCCGTAGCAGCCACGTAAAACTTGCAACAACAAAGTAGAGGACGTCTAACTTGTTTTTGCAGGGCATGTTGTGATGTGATATGGTCAAGACGTGATGAGATATAAGTTGTTGTATGAGTTGATCATGTTTTGTTGAAGTTATCGGCAACTGGCAGAAGCCCTATGGTTGTCTCTTTGTTGCATAAGATGCTAGTGCCAAATAATTGCTTTAGTTTATCGCTATGCGATAGCAATAGTTGCAAGAGCAATAGTTGGCGAGACGACCATGTGATGACACATTGATATAGATCAAGATGATGAAGATCATGGTGTCGTGCCGATAACGATAGAGATCATGACAGTACTTTGGAGATGGAGATCAAAGGCGCAAGATGATCATGGCCATATCATGTCATATATTTTGATTGCATATGATGTTTATCTTTTATACATCTTATTTTGCTTAGTTTGACGGTAGCATTATAAGATGATCTCTCACTAAAATTATCAAGAAGTGTTCTCCCTGAGTATGCACCGTTGCGAAAGTTCTTCGTGCTGAGACACCACGTGATGATCGGGTATGATAGGCTCTACGTTCAAATACAACGGGTGCAAAACAGTTGCACACGCGGAATACTCAGGTTAAACTTGACGAGCCTAGCATATAACAGATATGGCCTCGGAACACGGAGACCGAAAGGTCGAGCGTGAATCATATAGTAGATATGATCAACATATTGATGTTCACTGTTTAAACTACTCCATCTCACGTGACGATCGGACATGGTGTAGTTGATATGGATCACGTAATCACTTAGAGGATTAGAGGGATGTCTATCTAAGTGGGAGTTCTTAAGTAATATGATTAATTGAACTTAAATTTATCATGAACTTTGTCCTGGTAGTATTTTGCAAATTATGTTGTAGATCAATAGCTTGCATTGTTGCTTTCATATGTTTATTTTGATATGTTCCTAGAGAAAATTGTATTGAAAGATGTTAGTAGCAATGATGCGGATTGGATCCGTGATCTGAGGTTTATCCTCATTGCTGCACAGAAGAATTATGTCCTTAATGCACCACTAGGTGACAGACCTATTGCAGGAGCAGATGCAGACGTTATGAATGTTTGGCTAGCTCAATATGATGACTACTTGATAGTTTAGTGCACCATGCTTAACGGCTTAGAATCGGGACTTCAAAGACGTTTTGAATGTCATGGACCATATGAGATGTTCCAGGAGTTGAAGTTAATATTTCAAGCAAATACCCGAGTTGAGAGATATGAAGTCTCCAACAAGTTCTATGGCTAAAAGATGGAGGAGAATCGCCCAACTAGTGAGCACGTGCTCAGATTGTCTGGGTACTACAATCGCTTGAATCAAGTGGGAGTTAATCTTCCAGATAAGATAGTGATTGACAGAATTCTCTAGTCACCATCACCAAGTTAGTAGAACTTTGTGATGAACTATAGTATGCAAGGGATGACAAAAACGATTCCCGAGCTCTTCGTGTTGTTGAAATCGACGAAGGTAGAAATCAAGAAAGAGCATCAAGTGTTGATGGTTGACAAGATCACTAGTTTCAAGAAAAGGGCAAAGGGAAAGAAAGGGAAACTTCAAGTAGAATGACAAGCAAGTTGTCACTCCCGCGAAGAAGCCCAAAGCTGGACCAAAGCCTGAAACTGAGTGATTATACTGCAAAGGAAATGGTCACTAGAAGCGGAAATGCCTTGAATATTTGGTGGATAAGAAGGATGGCAAAGTGAACAAGGGTATATTCTATATACAGGTTATTGATGTGTACCTTACTAGTGTTTATAGTAGCCCCTGAGTATTTGATGCTTGTTCGGTTGCTAAAAATTAGTAACTCGAAACAAGAGTTACAGAATAAACAGAGACTAGTTGAGGGTAAAGTGACGATGAGTGTTGGAAGTAGTTCCAAGATTGATATGATCATCATCGCACACTCTCTATACTTTCGGGATTAGTGTTAAACCTAAATAAATGTTATTTGGCGTTTGCGTTGAGCATAAATATGTTTTGATCATGTTTATTGCAATATAGTTATTCATTTAAAACAGAGAATAATAGTTATTCTGTTTACATGAATAAAACCTTCGATGGTCATACACCCAATGAAAATAGTTTATTGGATCTCGATCGTAGTGATACACATATTCATAATATTGATGCCAAAAAGATGCAAAGTTTATAATGATAGTGCAACTTATTTGTGGCACTGCCGTTTGGGTCATATCGGTGTAAAGGGCATGAAGAAACTCCATAAAGATGGATTTTTGGAATCACTTGGTTATGAATCATTTGATGCTTGCGAACCGTGCCATTTGGGCAAGATGACTAAAACTCCGTTCTCCGGAGCAATGGAACGAGCTAGTGACTTATTGGAAATAATACATACTGATGTATGCGGTCCAATGAGTATTGATGCTCGTGGCGAGTATCGTTATTTTCTGACCTTCACAAGATAATTTGAGCAGATATGAGTATATCTACTTAATGAAACGCAAGTCTGAAACATTTGAAAAGTTCAAAGGATTTCAAAGTGAAGTGGAGAATCATCGTAACAAGAAAATAAAGTTTCTACGATCTGATTGCGGAGTAGAATATTTGAGTTACGAGTTTGGTCTTCAATTAAAACAATATGGAATAGTTTCACAAACTCATGCCACCTGGAACACCACAGCTTATTGGTGTGTCCGAACGTCATAACAGTACTTTATTGGATATAGTGCAATCTATGATTTCTCTTACCGATTTACCACTATCGTTTTGGGGTTATGCATTAGAGACAGTTGCATTCACTTTAAATAGGGCACCATCAAAATCCGTTGAGACGACGCCTTATGAACTGTGGTTTGGCAAGAAACCAAAGTTGTCGTTTCTTAAAGTTTGGGGCTGCGATGCTTATGTGAAAAAGTTTCAACCTGATAAGCTCGAACCTAAATCGGAGAAGTGCGTCTTCATAGAATACCCAAAGGAAACTGTTGGGTACACCTTCTATCACAGATCCGAAGGCAAGTTATTCGTTGCTAAGATGGATCCTTTCTAGAGAAGGAGTTTCTCTCGAAAGAAGTGAATGGGAGGAATGTAGAACTTGATGAGGTAACTGTACCTGCTCCCTTATTGGAAAGTAGTTCATCACAGAAATCAGTTCCTGTGATTCCTACACCAATTAGTGAGGAAGCTAATGATGATGATCATGAAGCTTCAGATCAAGTTACTACCGAACCTCGTAGGTCTTCCAGAATAAGATCCGCACCAGAGTGGTACGGTAATCGTGTTCTAGAAGTCATGTTACTAGACCATGATGAACCTATGAACTATGAGGAAGCTATGATGAGCCCAGATTCCGCGAAATGGCTTGAGGCCATGAAATCTGAGATAGGATCCATGTATGAGAACAAAGTATGGACTTTGATTGACTTGCTCGATGATCAGCAAGCCATGTTAAATAAATGGATCTTCAAGAGGAAGACGGACACTGATAGTAGTGTTACTATCTACAAAGCTCGACTTGTCACAAAAAAGTTTTCGACAAGTTCAAGGTGTTGACTACAATGAGATTTTCTCAACTGTAGCGATGCTTAAGTCTATCCGAATCATGTTAGCAATTGTCACATGTTATGAAATCTGGCAAATGGATGTCAAAAACTACATTCTTTAATGGATTTATTAAAGAAGAGTTGTATATGATGCAATCATAAGGTTTTGTTAATCCTAAAGGTACTAACAAAATGTGCAAGCTCCAACGATCCATCAATGGACTGGTGCAAGCATCTCGGAGTTGGAATATACGCTTTGATGAGTTGATCAAAGCATATGGTTTTATACAGACTTTTGGAAAGGCATGTATTTACAAGAAAGTGAGTGGGAGCTCCGTAACATTTCTGATATTATATGTGCAAGACATATTGTTGATTGGAAATGATATAGAATTTCTGGATAGCATAAAAGGATACTTGAATAAAAGGTTTTTCAATGAAAGACCTCGGTGAAGCTGCTTACATATTGAGCATTAAGATCTATTGAGATAGATCAAGACGCTTGATAAGTTTTTTCAATAAGTACATACCTTGTCAAGATTTTGAAATAGTTCAAAATGGAATGGTCAAAGAAAGAGTTCTTTCCTGTGTTGCAAAGGTGTGAAATTGAGTAAGACTCAAGACCCGACCGCGGCAGAAAATAGAAAGAGAATGAAAGTCATTCCCTAAGCATCAGTCATAGATTCTATAAAAGTATGCCATGCTATGGACCAGAACTGTTGTATACTCTTCCCTGGTTTGGCAAGGGAGTACAATAGTGATCTAGGAGTAGATCACTGGACATTGGTCAAAATTATCCTTAGTAGAATAAGGATATGTTTCTCGATTATGGAGGTGATAAAAGAGTTCGTCGTAAAGAGTTACATCGATGCAAGCTTTTACACCGATCCAGATGACTCTAAGTCTCAATCTGGATACATATTAAAAGTGGGAGCAATTAGCTAGAGTAGCTCCATGCAGAGCATTGTAGACATAGAATATTTGCAAAATACATACGGCTCTGAATGTGACAGACCCGTTGACTAAACTTCTCTCACGAGCAAAACATGATCATACCTCAGTACTCTTTTGGGTGTTAATCACATAGCGATGTGAGCTAGATTATGGACTCTAGTAAACCCTTTGGGTGTTGATCACATGACGATGTGAACTATGGGTATTAATCACATACAAATGTGAATATTGGTGTTAAATCACATGATGATGTGAACTAGATTATTGACTCTAGTGCAAGTGGGAGACTGAAGGAAATATGCCCTAGAGGCAATAATAAAGTTATTATTTATTTCCTTATATCATGATAAATGTTTATTATTCATGCTAGAATTGTATTAACCGGAAACATAATACATGTGTGAATACATAGACAAACATAGTGTCACTAGTATGCCTCTACTTGACTAGCTCGTTTATCAAAGATGGTTATGTTTCCTAACCATAGACAAAAGAGTTGTCATTTGATTAACGGGATCACATCATTAGGATAATGATGTGATTGACTTGACCCATTCCGTTAGCTTAGCACTTGATCGTTTAGTATATTGCTATTGCTTTCTTCATGACTTATACATGTTCCTGTAACTATGAGATTATGCAACTCCCGTTTACCGGAGGAACACTTTGGGTGCTACCAAACGTCACAACGTAATTGGGTGATTATAAAGGAGTACTACAGGTGTCTCCAAAGGTACATGCTGGGTTGGCGTACTTCGAGATTAGGTTTTGTCACTCCGATTGTCGGAGAGTTATCTCTGGGCCCTCTCGGTAATGCACATCACTATAAGCCTTGCAAGCAATGTGACTAATGAGTTAGTTGCGAGATGATGTATTACAGAACGAGTAAAGAGACTTTCCGGTAACGAGATTGAACTAGGTATTAGATACCGACGATCAAATCTCGGGTAAGTAACATACCGATGACAAAGGGAACAACGTATGTTGTTATGCGGTTTGACCGATAAAGATCTTCGTAGAATATGTGGGAGCCAATATGAGCATCCAGGTTCCGCTATTGGTTATTGACCGTAAATGTGTTTCGGTCATGTCCAGATTGTTCTCGAACCCGTAGGGTCCGCACGCTTAAGGTTTCGATGATAGTTATATTATGAGTTTATGAGTTTTGATGTACCGAAGGAGTTCTGAGTCCCAGATGAGATCGGGGACATGATGAGGAGTCTCGAAGTGGTCGAGACGTAAAGATCGATATATTGGACGACTATATTCGGAGTTCGGAAAGGTTCCGAGTGATTCGGGTATTTTCGGAGTACCGGAGAGTTACGGGAATTCGCCGGGGAGTATATGGGCCTTATTGGGCCATACGGGAATAGAGGAGAGAGGCCAAAAGG
>NC_041393.1:45110599-45133830 GCF_002162155.2 Triticum dicoccoides
GGAGTCCTACTAATCCTCTTTTCTTCTCCAACAAGGAAAGGAGGAGTCCTACTCCCGGTGGGAGTAGGACTCCCCCCTTGGCGCGCCTCCTCCATAGGCCGGCCGCCTACCCCCTTGCTCCTATATATATGGGGGCAGGGGGGCACCCCAAAGACACAACAACAACAATTGATCCTTGAGATCTATTAGCCGTGTGCGGTGCCCCCCTCCACCATAGTCCTCCTCGATAATATTGTAGCGGTGCTTAGGCGAAGCCCTGCGACGGTAGAACATCAAGATCGTCACCACGCCGTCGTGCTGACGGAACTCTCCCTCGACACTCGGCTGGATCGGAGTTCGAGGGACGTCATCGAGCTGAACGTGTGCTAGAACTCGGAGGTGCCGTAGTTTCGGTGCTTGATCGGTCGGGCCGTGAATACGTATGACTACATCAACCGCGTTGTGCTAACGCTTCCGCTTACGGTCTACAAGGGTACGTAGACAACACTCTTCCCTCTCGTTGCTATGCATCACCATGATCTTGCGTGTGCGTAGGAATTTTTTTGAAATTACTACGTTCCCCAACAGTAGAACCACCCCGATTGCCACCCTTTGATGGTTTCCACGAAGGCACCCTCGAGCCAAGTGACGTTGGCCATCTTGCCCACCATGGCGCCTCCGCACTCTGCTTGTCGGCCTTTCACAACCTTCGGCTTGACGCTGAAAATCTTCAGCCATAGGCCAAAGTGAGGCTGGATGCGGAAGAAGGCCTCGCACACGATGATAAACACCGAGATATTGAGGATGAAGTTCGGGGCCAGATCATGGAAGTCCAGGCCGTAGTAGAATATGAGCCCCCGGACGAACGGGTGAAGAGGAAAACCCAGTCCGCGGAGGAAATGGGGAAGAAATACAACCCTCTCATGGGGCCTAGGGGTGGGGATGAGTTGCCCCTCATCTGGAAGCCGGTGCGCGATGTCGTCAGACAAGTATCCGGCCTTCCTCAGCTTTTTGATTTGCCCCTCCATGACGGAGGAGGCCATCCATCTACCTCCCGCTCCGGACATGATTGGAGGAGGTTGAGGTGGGAAGTGTGGGCTTGGGTGTTGGAGCTCGAGCGCGCAGGGACGAATAGGCAAAAGAGGAAGAAGGCGTGAATGGAAAGGGTGGATTCTTATCCCCTTATATGGGCGGCCGAAACTACGAGCCCCCACCGGCCTAGTGAAAGTCGCTTATCTCCCAAGCGCCATGGTTAATGGCGCAGTTGGGTTACCCACGCCCGTATTGATAAGAATCCCGGAATAAGGGGACACGATCTTTGCTTTGACAAGACGTGCCAGGGAAACCGCCTCGCTAAACGCGCTGAGGTGGAACAGTAAAACGATTCGAATGGAGGCCTGGCCGTGACGTCATGTTGCGGAATATGTCAGCAGATCCAATTGATACAAATATTATTCTCTACGGTGGAATGTGGAACTTATTTTGCAGAGCCGGACACTATCCTGGTGTTCAACATCTTCTATGAAATATTCGGAGGAGGAACCCGCCTTGCAATGCCGAAGACAACTTGCGCGCCGGACTCGTCGTCATTGAAGCCTGGTTCAGGGGCTACTGAGGGAGTCCTGGATTAGGGGTGTCCGGATGGCCGGACTATGACCTTTGGCCGGACTCCCGGACTATGAAGATACAAGATTGAAGACTCCGTCCCATGTCCGGATGGGACTTTCCTTGGCATGGAAGGCAAGCTTGGCGATACGATATGAAGATCTCCTCCCATTGTAACCGACTCTGTGTAACCCTAGCCCTCTCCTTGTCTATATAAACCGGAGAGTTTTAGTCCGTAGGACGAACAATAATCATACCATAGGCTAGCTTTTAGGGTTTAGCCACTCCGATCTCATGGTAGATCTACTCTTGTACTACCCATATCATCAATATTAATCAAGCAGGAGTAGGGTTTTACCTCCATCGAGAGGGCCCGAACCTGGGTAAAAACATTGTGTCCGTTGTCTCCTGTTACCATCCGCCTAGATGCACAGTTCGGGACCCCCTACCCGAGATCCGCCGGTTTTGACACCGACACCCGCCCTGCGGTAAACCGCCAAGGGATCTTGTGATCTACTTGTGTGCAGGACAGAACTACATTTGGATGGTTACCCGCCCTGGCTTTTGACATTAAGTCGCCAGGGTATATGTTGTTTAAACTCTGTGCATGATTTACAAAGCTATGACTTACATAAATGATGAAGTTCAAGCCCATCATCAAATATTGAAATTGGTGTATCAAAAGGGTTATCAATTCTTGATTTTCTCAAAGGCTATAAGCCACCGGGTTATAAAATTCCGGCTTACAATGGAGGTGTACTAAACCGCCATCGGCCAAGAGCCGCCCGGTATTTAAACTCTGGATTTACTTATCAACAGATGAGGTATTCAAAGTCGCTTTGGCGCAATGGCTATTATTTTATCATTGGATATGATTTATTCTACAATGGAAGGAATAGTTCTGAGTCGCTGCAGGCTTACGACCCGGCACTTGGGGGCTACATTATTTAAATTGAGATTACATCAAATATGCAAGTCCCATGTCACTGTCAGCATGCACCATGGCACTTGGGGGCTAATGTAAAACCATTTTTTTTCTCAACTTATTGAAGACCCAACTCATCACATTGTAATGAGCCGACCCTTGGGGGCTACCAATTTCTCCTGTCAAAAATTCAAGGTACACAAGCATTAATCCATTATATTGAATGGTCCACTATTTAGTTGGTAGAGTACAAAGCTCTTAACCTTATGGACGTGGGTTCAAGCCCATGGTGGAGATTATATTATATGATGTTATTATCAATAAATTATATACAAAAGTCCCAGCTCAGTATTATCTTACTGAGCCGGCCCTTGGGGGCTACACGTTGCTGTTCAAGTTTACATGGTTATATCTACAAAGTCCTTGCTCATTATTGCATAATGACCCGGCCCTTGGGGGCTACACTGGTTGAAGTTTTCATGAGCATAAGGCAATTACAAGTCCCAGGTTGCTGCAAGCATGACAACTCAACACGTGGGGCTACAGGTGACATGCATATAAGGGAGAAAAAATCTTCAAATTCTCAGTTTGGAGCAGACCAGATTAACCCGGTGACCGCGACAATCATAAATCATTTATTTATAACCCGGCAATTTTGGCAATCATAAATTGACAAGATCTATATCTTTAAGCCGGCTGAATATCAGTTGAATATTTCAAGACCAATATTTTTGTCAAGTCAGAGCATTGAAGGCTGACTCAAATAGATTATTTCTTATAATATTTCTCTACGAGAAACTAATGTCAGCAAATTGATTATGAAGCTGGTTTATTGATCCGGATTTTTCAGAAAAAGCTGAATTTTTTGCATTGATAAAGTTGAAACATATCTGCTAAGGAAGATTTGCTATGAGATCACGGACATCTATATATCAACAAGGAAATGACAAGGACTTAACGATGATCAAATGTCAGCTCAGAAGAACCTTCGACCAGGCGTATTATCTATCAAAGTTGGTCTTGTTTTGCAAGATAAGTTTACCATGGATAAATACAAGCTAAACTGGGGGCTAATGTCGGGGATATACCCCGTGGTATGACCCGGCCAGACTTGACGGCTCACCATGCAACCCGCCTGGACATTGTGACTCACTGGAGACCCGATGGGCGGATTAGACGGACGACAAGGCCCAAGGCCCAGCAGGCCGGCTTATATTCTGGTGGGCCGGCTTAAGAGGAAAGCATAAGAAATATTCTCCTACAAAGGAAGCAAGACTAGGACTCCACTTGTAATAGAGTAATCCCAATCCTACTAGGACTAGTCATGTAACCCGCCCCTTCAATTTACATAAGGAGGGGCAGGGCACCCCAAGAGGGACCAACAAGAAGCAATAATCTTAGGGCTAGACACAACTACGAGAGCCGCTCGCCAGTGACTCCCTCGTGATGATAATGAGACCTAGCCAGAAACAACATGTAGGGTTGTTATCGGATGATGTTTTCCGGGGCCCGAAGCTATCTAAACTCTTGTCTTGCGTTGCGTCTCTCGATTCTGCTCAACCCCTCTCAAGCTACCACATAGATGCGTTGGGCTCACGACTAAGTCCTCACACAAGGACATCTGCCGTGACAAATCCATGACACACGGCCAAAATTGCAAGTGCGTGAGAGAGCTCGTTTTAGGCTCAGTTATATTGTCCTTAATTCGACATGTTTATCTCTAGACACAACTAATCATGTGTTATCCTAGGTAACCCGGCCCCTGTATAAGTTGAAGGGTTTCATCCGTAAAGGCAGGACTTTTACACTCATTCATACGTTCTTGAGGTAGACAACTGTACTATATACTTCATCAACAAAATATAAATAAGAGCAAAAGTATGAGTATTACCTTTCCGAGAGGGCTCGAAATTGGGTAAACACCGTGTCTCTTTTTCCATCTAGCCGAGACCAACAGCTTGAGACCCACGTCTAAGATCTGCCAGGATAGTACCACTTTCAAGTTGTACCAAAGAGCAGCATCGTCTTTAAAATTGTGACCTGCGCACAATACAACTCACGATACTACTCCTGGCAGGTGTGGAGGACCCGCTGGCACTTACATGCCCTTCCATATTTTGCCCATGCATCTCCGTCCAGCTTTGCCACCGATGTGAGCCACTCCCCGTAATTAGCATGCATGCCATGTTTGCCTTGGTTCATGATGGCGTTCCTTCGAAAAAATGAAGAAGAAACATGCATGCCTTGGTTGCAGCTGGCTTCAATTGCTTGCCGCCTCGCACGCACACTTCTCTGGAGTGGAGTCTGGATGCAAACCAGCTTTCTCTCGTTTGGCATGCAAAGTCGCAAAGCCGTAATTTGCTATAGAATCATAGATTGTCAATGCGATGTGTAAATACATAAAATAGAAAATGGCACTGTTTGGATCCCTGAGTTAGAGTTAGTTTGGGTTAGTTTGGACTCAACTAACCCAAAAATATCCAAGCATAAGGGATAGTTTGGGTTAGATGTATCTAACCCACCCAAAAATACTAACCCACCCAAAAGGTGCTTATTTGGGTTAGTTTTTCTCGAGACCACTAAATTTTTTTTCTTCCACTCTCCCCGCAGCAGCCCCGCCCTATCCTCCATTCGAACCGCCTCGTCTTCCCGCGGCCCGTCCGCCCTCCGGTAAGCAGTAGCGGCTCCTTGCGCGACCCGTCCCCGTTGGTCTCGGCCAGCGCGGCTCCTTGCGTAGGGACGGCGGACTCCGCCGGCGGGTTGCGCGATAAGCCAGCACGGCTCCTTGCCGTGCGCGTCCCCGTTTGCGGGCAGCGCAACTCTTGGTCAGGGCTCGCCCAAAGTAGCCAAATGATTGAGAAAGAGCATTTATTGTCAATCTAACTCTGTCATCCAAACACCTCTTTAGTTAGAGTTAATTCAGGGTTAGAATAACCTCTAACCGAGTTAGAGTATCCAAACAGGGCCAATGGGTGAAGGGTAGCTTAAGAAAACCAGAAAAAATGTTTACATTGGGTGCCTCGCCGCCTCCCCTCCGCCGCCCCTCCCCTCGCGTCGCCTCGCCTGAGGCGACCCGGGGGCGAAACCCTAATCCCCTCCGCGCCTCCCCCTCCCTATCCCCTCCCTCCGCCGCCGCCTGAGGTGCTCGCCGGCCCGGCCGCACGACACCAATGAAGGTGGCGGCGGGGATCTGGTGGCTTCGCCTTCGCGGAGGGCCACGGCGTCCGGGGCGGCGGCTCCGATGGGCGGTGTCCGGCGTGGCCGGTGCGGCGGGCTGCGCCGGTAGGTGCTGGCGGGCTGCCTCCCTGGCCGTGCGGTCGGCGGGGGGGTGGCGGGCGATGGAGAGGCGGCGCCCCCGCGTGGGTCGTCCTGCGCTCCTGGAGAAGCTCCGTTCCTGCCCGTGATCTGCTCCGATCTGCGCCCTGCTCCAGCCCCTGGTGGCTTCGTCGCCGTCTTGGGGGATCTGGACGGACGGATCTGGTGGTTGGGCGTGATTCCGGGGGAAACCCCTGGCCGGCGCGGCGGCCTCACCAAAGGCGACGTCTTCGGCGCCGTGGTCCTTCCTGGAGGCTTTGGTGTGGTTCTCCCCTCCCACTTCTCCCTCGAGCACAGGTGAAGACCTGCCCTCCCCTTGCATGGTCGATGGCGGCATCCGGTGCCGTGATCCTTCTTGAAGGCGTCTTCCGGGGATTGCTCGTGTGGGGTGGAGCTGCTGGTGGCGTGGTGACGGTGTGAGGTAGCCTGTTCTTATCAGTGGCGGCTGCCGTGGTCTCGGTCCAATCCCTGACCACTGCTTTGGCTATGCCCCTTTTGGCCTTCTCCATGGATCTTCGCCTTCGTCCGATGACTTGCGGTTGTGAGCCGTTTCGCTTAGCACTAATGTACTTGCCGTGGTGGAGCGGTACTTCATCTCACTCATTGATGGCGGCGAGGATCGGCGGCATGGCGCTGTGGAGGTTCGCCGCCCGATGCGCGGAGATGGACTCGCGCAGGAGGAGGTTGCTGTCTGGCTTCATGGTGACGCCGATGGCTGAGTGGCCAGATAAGGTAGAAACCTCGATATGATCTGAAGATGGACCTGCGGAAGATGGTGGCGACGACACACGAGTGCGTCTGACCGGATTGTGCCCCAGACCCAGTATGTGGCTCGGCTGGGGATTCCGAATATGTTTCGGTTTCCGGCTTTTGATGTTAGGCTTAGGTGAGTGGTTCGGGTAGTGGCCTAGCTAGCACCCCTTCATCATTTTGGGTAGAAGTAGTGGCATGTGTTGTCAAGATGGTGGATTCAGACTTATTGTTGTAATACTTTGTAAGGTCCTCGAGAATAATCAATAATATGGCCGTATGCATCTCCCGGATGCAGAGGCCGGGGGTCATCCCTCTTTTCTAAGAAAAAATTGGGTGTAGGGAGTAGCCGCAGGAGCTCTACTCGCAGAATATCTTTTGCAGTAGTAGAGGAATCAATCGCGGGTGGAGAAAGCTGGACTGTGACTCGACTCTTCAGACCACGCCGCTGGACTCCCAGCGCATCAAACGGACTCTTCTGTTGTTTGGATGGAACTTGAAACTGCAGGGTTGCAGCCTGCTACTGGAGTACTAGTACTCGAGAGAGTAAGGGCGTGTTTGGTTGCCTTGCAACCCTGCTACTACTCGAGTACTAGTACTCGAGAGAGTAAGAACGTGTTTGGTTGGCTGCATACATCTTGATCAGGCCCGCGCGGGAAATATCCAGCGTGTTTGATAGTCCGCATACACTGTCAGGCCTGCCTAGTACGAAACTTAAAGCACCTCTAGGCCTGACTCGCTGAAAACGCTCAGATTGGCAGTTTCTTGCGAGCCAGGCCGAGGCGAGCGCAAGCGAGCGGGCCCTTGCACGAGTGGAGATGGAAGGGATGCGAGGTGTTTAGGTAGTGTCTTCTTCAATCTCCATTAAGCTCCCTTCTAATCTCCTCTTTTTCATGTCCCTCTAATCTACACAACGGTGCTTCGATTCAAGGTAAGCTCTACACGAAAAACATGCGCATTGATGCTATGGTTCCATTCAGGCAATCAGTTTGTAGTTTCTCGACTATACATGCTCAATTTCTGTCCCCGTTTGGAGCTGTTTTGGACGAATTTTGTCAGATTCGTCGCGCAAGATCGATTGTTTGAAATTTCCTTTGACCAACAACCTAATCTCGCAGTTCTGCACAACATTTGCTTTGCAAGTTTCCTGTTTTGACGATCGTAGACGAGAAGCTCTACATATTTCTCATGGCTGTACATATGGATATGTGTACTGTGATTTAAGAGGGTGCTTAATTATTCCTCTAGCTGGCATGGTTTCTCTCAATCTCCTCTCCTGCGTCTTGCTGTGGTAGCATCATCGTCGCCGTCGTTCATCTCGTCTTTCTCTCCATGATCCTACTGTAGTTAAGCCGTCATGGCGCGCACACTGATGGGGTTCCTCTCCTCTATTCTCTGCCACCAACGGGGTCGATCATCTCGGCCTCCTCTTTCTCGTCCTACTACACTGGAGTCATTCCGGCGTCGATCATCTCAGCTCCTCTCTCTCGTCCTACTACACTGACGATATCATGGCGTGAGCACTGCATTTTTCCTCCTCTGTCCACTGTCTTTGCGCGAGCACTCCAACTAGTTCGCCGACGGGGTCGCTTGCCCATGACTTCGTGCTCGTCATGTCGGACACGGCGCCACGGTCACTGTCCACCGCAGTCGCCATGGTCCGGCGCACACTGCATTTCTTCTTCCCTTCCTCTGCTAGCTCTTAACTCTGTGTGCTAAGTGCACGTGCTAGCTCTTAATCATACCCCATGCGGGCAACCAAACAACGCGTAGTTGTATGCGCCGAGACAATGCAAGCAACCAAACAACATGCCAAAGTTGATCCCCTAATGCAGGTAGTCCATATGCAAGCAACCAAGCAACTTGCAGATGTCGCATATGAGGTTGTTTTTTCAGAGCCAGGTTGGGTTGAGATGCATATGCAATGCAGCTACCATTCACTACTGCAACCAAACATGCCTTAAAGCTCACAAGTGTATCTTTTCCTCCTGCGTCTACCAGAAATTCGCAGTGTCGTGTGAGTCTGGTCCACCCACCAGCAAGTCTTATAAGCCTGTTCGATTTGCCTAACAATTCACAAGTAGTTGAATCCCGTACGAGGACACTGTCAAAAAGAAAATTCCTTAAAATGTTTAAGTTACAAGGGTGAAACTTAGAGTTTCTGCATCTAAAATTGTGAAGTTTCAACAAGTTCGAGAGATATAATTTTAAGCATTTTTTCTGTCGTTGTAGACAAAAAATAATTGATTTTTATTGGTCGTTCATACTAAGTATCAACATTGAAACTTAACATATTTTCTGAAACTCATCAAAATATATTCAAAACAAATTTTATTTGAAAACAGTGATCACAAGAAACACGAATATGAAAAAGAACTTAATTTGGACATTTCATGTAAAATTTATAGAACTTTAAAAATCGGGAGGCAAAATAAAAAGGCGGCACTAGGGACTTGTGTGCCGCCGCACTTGCTGCCATAAGTCCTCTTCATTGTGACGGCCGGTAGCCAAGCACTCAAACTGCCTTTACATAAACCCATCCGCAAAACCAGAGTCTTCCCCCATTGGAGTAGTGTACCGACGCAACTTCAACGACAACGCAACTTCAACGACCTAAATGCACGCAGACACATTTAAGTCACTGAAGCTCAGTCTGCAGTCTATCTTTGTTATACAACAAGAGACGAAAGACGAGAGACCAGCGCCTTCGTGTGCAATGCCTTCTTCCTCCTTCTCTTCTTGCTCGTCCTTGTCCTACTCCTCCGGACTACAAAGTCAACAACTCCAACCTTGACGATGACACCACTTGCATCGTCTGAGTCATCACCCATTGCACGCAGGCACAATTAAGTCACTGAAGCTCAGTTCGCAGTCTACCATCTTTGTTGTACAACAAGAAACGGAATACGAGAGACCAATGCCTTCGTGCGTGATGCCTTCTACTTCTTCCTCCTCATCCTCCTCTTCTTGCTCATCCGCGTCCTACTCTTTGTTTCTGTCCTCCGACTTGGACGATAACGCCACCGACATCGTCCTCTCGTTGCCCGCCAAGGAATACGCGTCGGTCCTGCGCACATAGGACGAGGTTGATATGATGCACAAAATAATATGGCATCCCGAATGATACATTACATAGCCCGGCCTGCCGACAACCTACGTGCAAGCTCGTGAAGTAGTGAAATGTTGATGAGTAATCAAGCCATCAATTTGTCCTTACACAAACTTCTCCGTGATGAAAAGATCCTCCCGAAGCCAAACTATAGCCACTGGAGTAGTCAGGGTGGCATGTGGAGAATGGATATGGGTGATGATGAGTGGACGCACGTTGTGGTTAGTGGACAAATGGAAGCCGGTATCAGGGCGACAACCAACTCAGGACTAAATACGGAGCTTGGCGGAGATGATAGCTTGGGGGCTCGAAGGACGTCGAATTGGTGGAGGAGCTCTCGACTCGACAGGGATGAATTTGGCAACGGGATTTCAAATCCACCCTCTGGAGTCAACATCACCAAAGAGTCAGAGAGCGATCGGCAATGCCATGCCTGGCCTCCATCTCGGGCATGAATCTAGTTCTGAGATTTTGTTGTTCGCACAGACGATGGCGAACAATCTCGGTAAGCGGCAGGACCCGCTTGTACTACATGGCCGTCCACATTTTCCCACCCATGTGAGCCACGTACTTCCCGTTAATAGTATGCATGCTATTAGAGTTGTGTCGAATATTACTGTACAAGTTATGTTACAGTTGGACTTGATTTTGGACTGTGTGTAGACAGGGTAGGAGTTGTGTTCTAATAGGACACTTGTATCCTAGGCCTCTCATATATATCGGGGGTAGACACACGATGTAACCAATGCCAACATAATAGCACGGGCACGCGGGGGAGCCGGCGGCGTGTGCCGGCGCCCGGGCGACCAGGTGCGGTATTGTGACGGTGCCATGGGGAGGAGCGCCCGTAGTCATGCCCCGGGGATGTAGCCATATCGATGAACCTCGTTAACAAATCTCGGTGTCGTGCTTGTGTGATTTGCTTGGTCTTCGATAGATTGATGGAGCGCCTCGGATTTATTCTAACAAGTGATATCATGAGCAAGGTTCGAGGAGGCGGTAGATTGATCTAGAGGAGGAAGAACATATCGACGGACTTGTGTGAAGGGATCGCAGCCGTGGAGCGGAGTAGTCGGCGAGTTGCTGGCGAGTTGCAACCAGATGGGCAGCGATAACACAGTTGAGTTCATCGAGAAGCAATCGGATCGTGGCAGCAACGTATAGCGTGTCCGGTCTCGGCGAGATCGAAAGGCGGCGGCGGACGGAACGCAGCGCTCGGGACGAGATCGGTTCGGTGCAGGTATTCGTGGGCAGATTGCATCCAGATCGAATCAGCGGCGGCGTTAGGACAACAGCCAGCAGAGGCGCGTCGGGTGACGCGCGTGGCCGAATCCAGGCGAAGACCACGTCAAGGCCCATGGGCAGGCAGCAGCGTGGCCCAAGCTAGCTGGCGGGTTGGCTTACGAACGGCTGGCCGAGCCAGGGGATTTGGAGTTTTGGACTATGCCCAGGCACGTACGAGAGGCTGAACCAGAGGTGCGTGGAAGTTCTAGCCGTGACGTGAGGTTTGTTATTGAAAAAAAAATGGATCTGTACCATGGTATATTCGTTGCATGGGATAGGTGACGTACAAGAGAAAAGGGCATGGGAAGTGGGGTACATGCTTGGTGCACCCAGGAAATCTACCCGGAAGCAAAGTTTGTTTTGGATATGTTGCTAAATGCAAATGTGGTTCTACCAGGAGGTTGACAGGTTGGTAACGTGCGCATAAGGCTCGGAGGAGTCTGGAGTGCGCCGTGGAAGGATCGTGCATACACAGGGTGTCAGGCAATGCATCGAGATGTGCGGGGCGGATACGACGCATGGTGGAGCATGGTTGCAGTCGGTTAATTTCGGCTTGGTCGGACTGAACTGTCTGACGGATCGACGGGGATGTCGGTCAAAGCAGAAGACGGTGGTGATTTCAGCGACGACGACGTAGGAGCGTGATGCTGATGGTGGCCGACTTCTGGGGCGTGGAAACACGTGGTGCATGCCTGAGGGCTTGTGCGGCTTCGACAGACTATGGCGCGGGGTTGATTCAAGACGGTGCACATGAGAGCTTGGAGTCGACAGTGCGCGGGAGGGTGGCACGTACAACCACCATGGAGTCACATTGAAGGTGGAGTTGGAGTCTGATGGATGACTACACTCTGTGCTGATGGAGGGGCTACGGCGTAAATGCATGGAGAGTCGAAGCCTATTCCAGCGGGATAGCGAGAGACACGTGGATCGGACTGGGGCCCAATGGTCTGATGGAGACGTGATACTCGGCATCGGTCGGTAATGATCGGTGGTTCTCTGCAGTGGGGGTTGAGGCAGTGAGGGCTAGCTACCCGGGAGACTCGACCAGGACAGCAGAGGCTCGACGCAGCGATAGCGGTGAGGCGTGCGGTAAGCACGGGACACAGCGACAGGCCAAGGCACTGGTGGTCAGACATGTGGTCAGATAAATTGTGCAGGGGGTGTTGAAGCAGTGTTGACGAGTACCAGATTCAAGTTGGTGACTGGGTCTATCGGTGCTAGTTGATGGACATGAGTTAACCATGAGAGAATCTGAGAAAGTGGCGGAAATTCTGAAATTGTCAAAAGCTGAGAGAGTACATGGTCGTATATTCTGTGGTGTTCAGTGCACATGGCAAAGTGCGGATGACAAGGCAGAAGGAGGTGGAGTGCTATAGCGGTGGGACATGTCAGAGACTATCCGGAAAAAGGGATGAGACAACTGTGAATTTGACTCAGGGTGACACAGGGCGACTGTGAAATTCCTTCAAGTTTCAGACAAACAGTCAAGAAAGAGTGGTGACGTTGAGTTCAGGTAACTCTTATATGTAGCATCCAATATGTGAGTTGTTCATTTTCATGCAGACAGTGGTCGGTGCGTGATGGTGTTGAACGGATTCTCCGGAAGTTGGAAGCACAAGGTAGAGTAACGAGGAACTTAATTTTGCTCGAGTGTTGATTGTGAGGAAGACAAGAAGGGACTACAGTTGCAGGTGGAGTCACATGGAGTCTGGGAGTAGCAGCGGTGCTCATGGCGTATCTCAAGTCCAATGTACATGGAGGTTCGACACATAGATGAATCCAAGGTGGTGGAGAATATTCGCCAAGGTGGAGTTTGTTAGAGTTGTGTCGAATATTATTGTACAAGTTAGGTTACAGTTGGACTTGGTTTTGGACTGTGTGTAGACAGGGTAGGAGTTGTGTTCTAATAGGACACTTGTATCCTAGGCCTCTCATATATATCAGGGGTAGACACACGATGTAACCAATGCCAACATAATAGCACGGGCACGCGGGGGAGCCGGCGGCGTGTGCCGGCGCCCGGGCGACCGGGTGCGGTATTGTGACGGTGTCATGGGGAGAAGCGCCCGAAGTCATGCCCCGGGGATGTAGCCATATCGGTGAACCTCGTTAACAAATCTCGGTGTCGTGCTTGTGTGATTGCTTGGTCCTCGGCAGATCGACGGAGCGCCTCGGATTTATTCTAACACATGCCTTGGCTATCTGGCTTGAATTGCTTGTCGCCTCGCAATGCTCTCGCGCGTTCAGTTCTCCTAGGCATGCCAGCGCACCTCTCTCCTCTGCATGCAAAGTTGCAAATCCGTAATTAGAGCAACTCCAACGCAGCGACACAAATCATCCGTCTGCGTCTGTTTAGGTCGACATGGACAAAAGTGAAGGCCTAGCGCGCTGACCCAAATCCAAAACGTGTCTGCTTCGCGTCCACGACGACGCATTTGTGGCCCAATTTAGGCCGCAAATGCGTCATCGTGGACGCGAAGCGGACGCGCCGTGCGTTCCCTCGGTGTCCCCCGCGGTCCCACTTGGCAGCCACCCAACTACCACCCACCCTCTAATTTAGAAGGACCACCGACACTGGACCCACTAGTCAGCCAGTGCAAGCGTCGTTTTTTAACCCACGTGTGCGCCGGGGGGTGGGGGGGGGGGCGGAGGGCGTCCTCAACCACTTTCGTCCATATCTGGCCCCCACCACCCCCTTCTTGCTTCCTCGCCGGCGACAACCCAAAACCTTAGGCATGGGCCTCTTCTACAGCAGCTCCCACAGCGGCAAAGGCAAGGGCACCCCTGCCGCCTCATCCTCCTGTGCTCCTCCTCCCCCTCCTTCTCCGCCGCGGGCGCGTGCCCGCCCAGGTCGGCAACGTCTGCACATCCCGATGCACCAAACGCGGTGGCACTAGGAGTATAGGCAGCCGCTGCCTTAACCCGACGTGACGTTACCGCACCACTGGCACCTTGATCCACATCGGATCCCGGTGCTGGCGGTTCTGCGGACACAACAGGTGCACGCTGAGGAGGTGCGCAAGCGCCGAGTGCAGCTCACTCCGGCGCAGCGGTGGATGCCCGAGTACACCTCGGACTCTTCCAATTGGGAGGCCTGGTTTGCCCTCGAGCATGAGGAGCAACAGCGGCTCGACGTTCACATCAACCGCAACCTTCCGCCTCCGCCCTTGCGGGAGGAAGAGGAGGCGGAGGCGAAGTGCCAAGCCGCCCTCGAGGAGGCCCTACGGCATGCGCTGGAGGCGAGCTGGCTGGAGGAGGACGCCCGTTGGGATGGGATGGAGCAAGCCCTTGCTTTGTCCGCGGCAGGGGACTCCGTCCAGGCGCTCCTGTCCCTGCCACTACGCAGCCACGCCGGAAAAGAGGCGGCTCACCTTGAGCGTTGGAAGGCGCACTGGCTCGCCGCGAAGGGGGCCAACGGTGAGCGACAGATGCAGTATGAGCGAATGTTGTGTCGTGATGAGGAGACTCTACGGTTTGAGGAGGAGGAGGAGCGCGCCTACCTCGCCGCTAAGCCGCTGCCGCAGCAGACGCCGGAGGAGGCCGCCCTGGCGGCCTATCAAGTGGCATTCGGTTGGGCTGGGCCTCCCCCGTCTTCATTGACCTCACCGGCGGCGAGGACGACGATGGAAAGGGCAAGGGCGAGGTGGTCTATTAGGGAAACGTGCAGACGACTTATTAGTTTTTTTAATTTTCTAGTTGTTTAAGTGGACTTTGGCCGATGTTTGACCGGCCATTTATGTATAATTATGTTTAATTAGTCAATTTCAGCCACGTCGGCATAAATGGGTCGGCCTCCCGTTGGGCGCACCTGCTGGCCCAAATAAAAAATCAAACGCACACGTCCGTCTGGTCGACCCGAACAAACGAAAAGTGGACAAAGAGCGCGTCCCTTTGGTCGGCACGTTGGAGTTGCTCTTAGGCCAACTCCAGCGCAAGACCCCAAACGGACGTTCGTTGTGCCCGGATTCTGTCTGTTTGGGTAGGGCAATGAGGTCGTGTCCGAGCCATTTCTCGGATGTGGTGGCCGTGCACCCAACGCGCGGCCTCATCCCGACCGCATCCTGTCCACATCCTTTTTCAAACGTCAATTTTCGAATAAACCATGCCCTAGTTCAGTTCAGCGGCCCTAGTTCACGCCGGCAACACAGCCAGGGGCCCTACACGTCCTTGTCGGCAACACAGCCAGCGGCTGGCAACAGAGCCAACCTACAAAATGAATAGTTTTATCGCCAGCAACACAGCCAACGGCCGACAACACAACCAACCCCCAATTGAATAGATTTCTCGCCGGCACACAGCGGCGTTCTTGCCCTTGATGACCGCCTTCCGATTCCTCTTTGCCGATTCCACGTCCATCTTTGCGAGCTCCGCCCACGTGCATTCCAACTACTGCTTCCTCGGACCCTTGGCCGCCTTCTTCTTTACCTTTTCGGGCGGGTTGACGGCCTGGCTATCAGAATTCGGTGGGGCGTCGATCATGGACGGGAGGGTGGTGGGCGGGACGTGGGAGGGTTTAGGGGGAAATGGCGCGAAATGAGGCACCGGGGGTAATGCTTTGTGCCACTGACGGACGAGCCAGGGGAGAACAAGCGCGCGTTTCCCGCCCGTCTGTGCGTTGTCCGTTTCACCCCAAAAGCAGCCCAAACTTAGGCCGGGGATGAGTCGAAAGCGGACATAAAACGGACAAAAGTCCGTTTGCACCCGCGCGCTAGGCCGTATGGTTTGTCTGTTTTGCCTCAAATGGACGCACCCGAACAGGATGGGGTCGCGCGTTGGAGTTGGCCGTAGAGCATCTCCAGCCGTTGGCCCCCTAGGAGGCCTGAAAATCGCGGCCTGGGGGCGAGCCAGCGCAAAACTCGACGCTGGGGCGATTGGGTTCCCAGTCGCCGCCCCCAGGCGCCGATATCGACCCATATGTTTTGCAAAGCACCCGCTTTTTGGCCCATTTTCGGCAACAAATCGGCCTGATATCGGTGCAAATCGGCCATTGTTCGCCGTGGTTGGGCGCAAATTCAACACAATTAATTTTTTTATCACATAGTTCGTTACCCAAAATCAATAGAAATCAAATAGTTCAACAACAAATTATTCAATACAAATTATGTTCAACGAATAAAAACTCTTATTTCATCACACGTCCAACTAGGCAGCGTTGCCCTTGAGCCTCCATAGGTGCTCCACCAGATCGTGTTGTAGTTGTTGATGCACCTGTGAGTCTCGGATCTCCTGACGCATATTGAGGAAGGCAATCCAGGTTGCCCGTAGCTGGTGATCAACTTGCGCAAGAGGACCCTGCCTGTAATATGGTTCAGTGTCAAACACTGGCTCTTCCTGCTCGCTCTCAATGATCATGTTGTGCAAGATGACACAACAAGTCATGATCTCTCACATTTGATCTTTCAACCAGGTCTGAGCAGGGTACCGGACAACATCAAATTGAGATTGGAGCACACCAAATGCCCGCTCGACATCCTTCCTGCAAGCCTCCTGAACCTTCGCAAAGTGGGAGTTCTTGCCTCCTGGCACAAGGTTTGAGATAGTCTTCACAAATGTAGACCATCTTGGATAGATGTCATCAGCTAGGTAGTACCCCTTGTTATAGTGTCGCCCATTGACCTCAAAGTTCACTGGAAGAGAATGACCTTCAACAATCTTGGCAAAGGCAGGGGAACACTGTGGGACGTTGATCATTGTGTGTTCCTGGCATCCCAAAGAAAGAGTGCCAAATCCAGAGGTCCTGTGTGGCCACTGCCTCAAGTACCACACTGCATCCGTCTTTGGTGCCTTTGTACATCCCCTGCAAGTCAAATGGATAGTTCTTCCATTTTCAATGCATGCAGTCGATGCCTCCAAGTATCCCAGGAAATCCTCTTACTGCATTCTGTGCTAGGATGCGAGCAGTGTCTTCAGCATTGGGTGGTCGCAAGTATTGCGGTTCAAACACTGCCACCACTGCCCTGCAGAACTTGTAGAAACACTCAATGGTTGTAGACTCGGCCATACGCCCATAGTCGTCGAGCAAATCACCGGGAGCTCCGTATGCAAGCATCCTCATAGCTGTCGTGCACTTCTGAATTGAGGTGAATCCAAGTGTGCCGATGCAATCCTTCTTGCACTTGAAGTAGCTGTCGAACTCCCGGGTGGAATTCACAATCCCGAGGAAAAGCTTTTGGCTCATCTGATAATGACGCTGAAATGTTTTCTCGCCGTGCAATGAATCGTCAGCGAAGTAGTAGGAGTAGAGTATGCAATAGCCTTCTAGAAGATGTCGGTTCTTTGCTTTCAGTTGCCCCGGCGCCGAGCCACCTCGCTGCGGCTTTTCATTGCTCGCGAGCAGGCCGGCAATGGCTGCGAGGACCATGAGATGCTCCTCCTCCTGGACGTCGACTTCGGCTTCCTCCTCCATCAACGCCGCGAGCACCTCCTCGTTGTCCGAGTCCATCGCCGGTCCGGGCAGACAAGTCGCCGAACACCTGACGGGCGACATAGGCGCACAGCCGCCGGTATGCCGCCCTGTGCGGCCGGGGCACCAGAAAACTCGCCCGGAAGGTGGTGACGAGGTTGCCGCGGTGAAACCTTTTCTCCTTTTCCGGTGGGGAATGGCCTATCTAGCGGTGTTGGGCGGTGGGCGGCGCCGGGGTCGGCAGGGGTGGTGGCCGAGAGCGCGGGGGTGGGGCGAATCTAAAAGATTTCCTTGACTTTTCGCCTGACAGTGTGGCCCAGGCGTGTTTTTCCCTTCCGCCGGAGCTCCAGAGCGCACTGGGTTCGGGCTAAGATCGCCGGGCTAAAAAACAAGCCGAGTCGGCGGTTTTCAGCGTCTTGAGAGCACAAATGAGGCTTTTTTTTGGCGCCGACGTAAAAAAATCACCCTGGACCTGCTAGGGGAGCGGCTCGAGCTCTTATATCTGGATTGTTAAATGCGAATGAATCGACCCAGGCGAAGGGTACCCGCAGGAGTAGAGAATAAACGAAAAATAGTGGAGGTAATATTATCGGTAGTCAGAGAACTTGCTTTCGATGTTTATTTTAGTGCTAAAATTTTAAAAATATGGATTTATGGTCATTCAACTTGCGTTCTCGTGCAAATACGGCGTTTCCTAATTTCCTCCCGTATCCAGCCATATAGCCTGCCTTTTTTGCAGGCCAGCCCGGCGGAGGCCCACCTGTCAAAGTCAGGGAGTGCACAAGGCATTGGCTGACCCTAGCATGCTGGATTTTTTAAGGGTGAGGCCACTAATCAGTAGGATTGTCTCAAAAAAAACTAATCAGTAGGATACTAACAACAGGTTAGGCTAATCCACATATGGCCCATCTATCAGTGGGTCAACCAGGAGTTCATAACCTGAAGACTCGACGCCCCCATCCCTGCCCCCGCGTCGCTCCTCTCGGGGCGACTCGGGAGGCGACAAACCCTAACCGCCGCGTTCCCCTCCCCTGCTCCTCCCCCCTCGCCGCTGCCAGAGGAGGTCTCCGGCGAAGCCCGCGCGCCTACCAATGATGGTGGCGGCGAGGATCTGGCCGCTCCGGCTCTGCTAGGAGGGCTTCGGCTGACGAGGCGGCGGCCTCGGATGGTGCGGCGGTGTTGGTTTGGCGGTAACCAATGCTCGATTGGTGGTGCTCTCCCTCCTCCTCGGCCGTGTGGACGGCGTGGCGGCGGGCGTTGGGCGCAGGTCGCACTCTCCTCTTCTTCTCATCCTCTCCCCCCGTCAGATCTGGCCCCTGGCGGCCGCTGGTCGCCGGATCCACTGTCGACGGGGCTGCTGGAGGGGTGGTAGCGGACCGGGATAAATCCCTGGCTGGATTCCCGGCCACGACGACGGCGACACCTCCTGGTGTCGTCTTCCTCCTTGGAGGCGCCGTCGAGGTGCGTTTACCCCCTTCCCTCCCACTCTCATGCCCGGGTGAAAACTCTAGTCTCTTCAGGCTGGGCGGCAACGGCGTTTCATGCGTCGTCATCTTCTTGAAGGTGCCGCCTTGGGTGAGTTGGGGGTGTGCAGGGGCGATGGGTGTGGTGTCAAGTGTGTGGCGGCTTTGCAGGAGGAGTTGGCGCCATGGTCTTCTTGTTGGGGCAATGCTCTGCTATTTGGTTGTTCGTTGCCTGTCTTGTGGCTGTTTGTTTGCTGGCTCTCAGTGCCATGGCATGGACGGGGTGAAGATAGGGTTCTTTCCCCGTTGGCAGCAACAGGGCATGGAAGGCTTGAACTTGGTGCTGATTCCAGCGGGTGCTGTCCTGCTATCTGCATTGGCTGTCTTGGCTCCCCTGCTTGCAAGTTCTTCTTCAACCTCGCTCAACAGCAGCTTCTCTTCCTTGGGTGTGGATTACTGTGTCTTGAAGAGACTCTTCGTTTGGTGTTCTTAGCGCAGCAGGTGGGTCGTGCTGAGAATCTCCCATGGTGACCTGGAAGCTTGTACCAATCCTTGCTCAGGGGAGCATTGCCACTTGCCAACGGTACGGCGCCCTTCGATCCAGGGCGAGGGGCAGGGGTCCCCTTCGGAAGTGGAGAGGGTCAATACGAGAACGGCGTTCACCTATCGGAGTAGATGAGGGCATGTCCATCTTTGCTGGGCTGTAACTCCCCCTGAAGTTTGCTCTCTGTCAGGGTTATGGTTCTCCACTCGCGCATTGAAGGGCTTCGGCAATATCAAGCTAGTCTGTACTGTTTATTTCCTGTTTGCTTGTTCGTGTTGGGGCTAGTAGGTTGTTTCGGGCATCACCTTGTATCTGCCGTCTTTTTTTTTGTTTTCCTTTTTTTGCTTGTTTGCTATGCTTCGTTGTAATTGCGGGTGTTTGTATCTCCTGGCCGGTTGATGGCTTTGTTAATTCAAAGCAGGGCTCTTCTTGAGCCTTCGTTCTAAAAAAAAAGTTCATAACCCGAGCGCATGGATAATTTTGCAGAAAAAAGGGAGCTACAGAATTAATCTATATACCTGAAACGCGAAAGCGTAGGAGCTGACCACGACACCAAGTACCTGTTAGGGCATCTACAATGGGGGCGCTAAGGATGAGCGCCAGGGTTAAATTCCAGGTAGTTTTATTTTTTAGCAAACAAATTCCAGGTAGTTACGTGCTATTCCCATCTGAATCCAGGATGAGCGCGCTGCTATACCCACGATCTTTTTCACCCGATCTTTGCACGATGTGGCAAATCCAACCATCCATGTGTATAGAAAAGTGCAGCACACTCATTAGATTGATCATCGTCTGAACATCGGCCATATAGTATCGGGCGTCCAGTAGTTCCGATCCAGGATTCCGGCTGGCGTCGATGCAAAAATAGTCCCCGCGCGCCCGGACTTTTTTTGCACACAGGCTACCTAATATTTTCTTTTTCTTCAACTTCGTCTAGCACCTCGTTGGAAGTAGGGACTCTAAGGCCTTGTACAATGCAAGGTGCTTAGGGGAGGTGCTTAATTAGCAAAATAAACCGGACTTTCTTTAAATTAAGCGTCTCTTCTATAAAAATAGGCACTGGTGCTTCAGAAAAATCCGGTTTATTTTTAGGCCTAACACAAACGCTACCCTAAACTTTGTACAATTATTTTCCCCTAAGCGCCTATGCAAGCAATTAGTATTGTAGATGCCCTTAGGGCATCTTCAATGCAAGACGCCTATATGGGCGCTTAGGAAAATAAAAAAAAAATCTTGAAAAATTAAAAGCCTATCTAAGCATTGTTGGTTACATCGCTGAGCGCTAATTACGGGGGCGCTAAGGAAATCGGCCGCTACACGCAGCCTTCCATCTCGTACGAGAAAATAGCTCAACTGCTCGGTTCCTTTTCCAGCATCGATGCCATAGGTAGCGCCAGGATTGGAACGCCCAACTGCCCCATCGACGGGGAATACGATCCTGGCGCCTACGCTAGCACCCAGCGTTGTAGATGCCCTTAGTGACTATAATGAGAAACCCTGCTCAGTTTTATATTTAGCCACGACAACTACTTGTATTTATGTTTTTTGATAACCTAAATAATTATACATTAAAAATATTTGAATTCAAAATTTATTTTGACATTTTAGGCACCGAGGTATTATGAAACTTGGATTGTTTTTTCCGGCCGCTAAGTTTTGTACGTTGTGGGTTAAGCATTATATATTTTGATGCGGTTTTTTTCATTTGAATTTTTTTGGTTTAAAAAGCTCAGATTTTTCAGAACCCGTGAAAAAATAGTGTAACAAAACTGTAGCCAATATATATGTGCACGAACATATAGTTGGTGGAGTCAGTTGGCTAGCACGCTTATTGTATACGAGGTTGCGGGTTTGAATCACCCCAGCCCCTTTTTTATTCTCCCACCATTAGTCCTGACAAGTGGAACCCACACATATTATTAAGGGGCTTCTGTTTAATTAAATATAGAATGAGGGATGCTTCTGCAAAAGAATAAACGAGGGTGTGGCACCAAGCGGGTCCAGTCAGCGTGGGATACTTCTAAATATGAGCGAAGTGACCGTATTTGCACGAGAACACAAGTTAGATGACCACAAATTTGTATTTTTAAAGTTTTAGCATCAAACTGAACATTGAGCGCAACTTTTGTGACTCCTGATGGAGTGAAGTCTGTTTTGAATCCTGAGAGCGTAGGCAGCGACAGAAATGAACCCCGACGTCGAAATCCCTGAAGTCTGTGTCATGTAGTCTCTAATCCCAGTCGTAATGGCCCTTTAGTGCGTATTAGGCTGGGATTAGCCGACGTGACACCGTCTGGTGGTGGGATTGCTACTTTAAACGCCACGTCGGTTCAGCCACTTATCTTCAGACGCGGGGAGGGGAACCAAATTAGGGTTGAGGCGAGGGGAAGAGAGAGGCGATTGGCAGACGATTGACGGCGGAAGCGACGATGTCGTCGGCGTCGCTCGGCTCATCTGCTTCTCGCGGTGGAGGGATTCGCCGGAGAGGCGGAGCAGCAAGGTCGCCGGTGCCCTATCGGGAGGAGCCCATGGAGTATGAGCCGGTGATTTGTTGCTCCCTGTGCAGGAAGAAAGCGCCGCGGTGGATTTCCTAGAGTCCAGCGAACCCTGGGAGGAGGTACTATGCGTGCGTTGAAGCTCAGGTATGCTCTGATCTGCTGTGTTCTTGCGCTCGTTCTTCATTTGGTTTGCTCTGTTTTTTGCTATGGCCTCTGATGAGTAGTTCCATCTGACGAGTACTCCCCTCTGAAAAAATTGAACAGCACAGCTTCATTCAGTGGCATGATGTGCCTACAACTCTTTTTGTGCGTGGACTGCTGGGAGATCTTCGAGACAGAGTGTGGAAGTTGGAGGCAGACATTGATGCACTGTTAACTGAAGGAGCTTCAGGAGCTGCTACTTTAACTGATGGAGTGACGAGAGGCAACGAAAAAAATGCATCAGTTAGTGAGAAATGTGTTAGCAGAGAGATGTTGTTGTATGGCATTGTGTTATTTCTGTCTGGTATGGTAGTAGGGATGATTTTAGGCTGGTGAATCAGGTAGTAAATAAGTTTGAGGCAATGTACTGAATGTGGAGCAATGTAATGTTTTTGAGACAAGTTTGAATGCAATTCAGTTTGAAAATATTTTCATGACATATGCAGTGCCATTTCTCTGTGTACTTGGAAATATAGTGTGTGTGGAACAAGAAAAGAGGAAATATGCATCAAATGTTCAGAGTTTGATGTAAAAAAAACTGGAATAAAAGAACATTTTGACAGCTTTCTGTCAAAAGCATGTACATGGCTTGCTGTGGAAAATCAATGTTGTCTCCTTGACAATAGTAATATAGATCATTTCAGCATCTTGTTGTGAACATCATATTGTCAGGTTACTGTCAAAATTAATGCTATCTGTTGTACAGTACTCATATATATAATTTTCATAGGGCAACAAAATAACAGGAAATTTATAAAGAGCAAGATCACACATAGAGGCCAACTAGTTCACATTACATTGCCCATAATCAGCTGGTTCACATCCAACATAACCACAAGTTCTTAGGGACACACAGATCCAAAGTAACTAGAAGTTTAACACCAACATGACAACAAGTTCACATGGTTTGATCCACACAACCAAAATAATAATGAAAAGTAACAACTTCAGTAGTTCCCACTTGCTGTGAAGTAGGCACTAAACCCTCTGGTCTCTCTGTGTGCTCCTATGCCCCTACCAACATTTGTGCTCCCTCCAGGTCCTTCATTTGTACTTCCTCTCCCTCTCTTTGCTCCTCTACCCCTGCTAGCAGATGTGCTTCCTCCAGGTGCAGAATTTCTCTTAGCTCTATGAAAGATCGTGGATGTCGCCTAG
>NC_041393.1:45134153-45204258 GCF_002162155.2 Triticum dicoccoides
TGAACAAATGCGGAATAAACCTAGCGGTTAATTTGTCAAGCACAAAACCTACAACAACTAGGCTCACCTATGTGCACCAACAACTTATGCCAAGCAACATAAACTACTAGGTGATAGCAAGATATATGACAAGAACAATATGGCTATCACAAAGTAAAGTGCATAAGTAAAGGGCTCGGGTAAGAGATAACCGAGGCACGCGGAGACGAGGATGTATCCCGAAGTTCACACCCTTGCGGATGCTAATCTCCGTTTGGAGCGGTGTGGAGGCACAATGCTCCCCAAGAAGCCACTAGGGCCACCATAATCTCCTCACGCCCTCACACAATGCAAGATGCCGTGATTCCACTAAGGGACCCTTGAGGGCGGTCACCGAACCCGTACAAATGGCGACCCTTGGGGGCGGTCACCGAACCCGTACACTTTGGCAACCCTTGGGGGCGATCACTGGAACCCGTCAAATTGCTCGGGGCGATCTCCACAACCTAATTGGAGACCCCGACGCTCGCCCGGAGCTTTACACCACAATGATTGAGCTCCGAACACCACCAACCGTCTAGGGCACCCAAGCACCCAAGAGGAACAAGCTCAAGGGCACCAAGCACCCAAGAGTAATAAGCTTCTCAACTTGTAACTTCCACGTATCACGTGGAGAACTCAAACCGATGCACCAAATGCAATGGCAAGGGCACACGGAGTGCCCAAGTCCTTCTCTCCCAAATCCCACCAAAGCAACTAATGCTAGGGAGGAAAATGAGAGGAAGAACGAAAGAAGATCACGAAGAACTCCAAGATCTAGATCCAAGGGGTTCCCCTCACTTAGAGGAGAAAGTGATTGGTGGAAACGTGGATCTAGATCTCCTCTCTCTTTTCCCTCAAGAACTAGCAAGAGTCATTGGAGGGATTGAGAGTTAGCAAGCTCGAAGAAAGTCAACAATGGGAGAAGAACACGAGCTCCAAGAATAAATCTCAATGGGGAAGAAGACCCCCTTTTATAGGTGGGGAGAAATCCAACCGTTATCCCCTTACTCAGCCCGCACGACGCGGTACTATCGCATCGAGCTGCGGTACTACCGCGGTTGGCTGCGGTACTACCGCTGCAGGTTGCGGTACTACCGCATGTGCAGCACTGGCCAGATGAAGGCCTGTTGCTCAGGGCAACGAGCGGTAGAACCGCCGGAGCGGTACTACCGCGCGCCCCTACGGTACTACGTAAGGCAGGCAACACTAGGCGCAGAGAAAGCATGGAAGTAAAAAATTACTTCCGTACCTACTTCCGCTGAGGGAGGACCTGCGCAAAAATCCGGTACGGTACTACCGCACACAAAGAGCGGTACTACAGCATAGGGCACGGATGTAAAAAATTACATCCGCCCCTACTTCCGCTCATGCTGCTAAGCCTGGCCAGAGCCCACGGTACTACTGCGCCCGCGGCGCGGTACTACCGCGTAGGGCACGGATGTAAAAAATTACATCCGCCCCTACTACCGCTCGAGTAGCTGCGCCTGGCCTGAGGCCACGGTACTACCGCTCCCACAGAGCGGTACTACCGTGAGCACCTGCAGTACTACCGCATGTGGACTGCGGTACTACCGCAAGGGCCTGCGGTACTACCGCTCCGAAGAGCAGTACTACTGCATGTCCCAGATTAGCAACACTACGAGTCCTTCATTTTGCAGAGTAGAAAACAGAGGGAAACAATAAAACCAGAACTGCCATAACTTCCACAAATGAGCTCCGAATTGAGCAAACTCAAGCTTGTTGGAAACAAGACAACGAGTAGCATCAAAACAGCGAAGAACAAAGAAGTGAAACCTCCAACAAAGAAGAACCGACAACGAGTAGCATCAAAACAACGATATAGTAAGAAGAGGCAGGGGAGGTATGCCTAACAAACAAAGGAGTGAAACCTCCAACAGAGAAGAACCGACATATCCTCCAACATCGAAAACATCATAGAAGATGCATGTGAACTCCGTTTTCAATGAACTCGAGCTTGTCATAAAAATGACCATAAGCTCCAAATCTCACAAGGAGAAGAACCAAACAAGAACCAATAAAGATGATGCAAGGATGCAATGGTTTGAGCTCTCTACGAACGATACAATCAAGCAACTCATCGAGAGCCCCCTTGATAGTACAGCAATCGATCCTAAAACCCGGTCTCCCAACTATGACCATGAGACCGGTAAAATAGAAAACCTATCAAGGGCAAACCTTTGCCTTGCACAAAGTCCACTTGAGCTAGATGATGACGATCTTGACTCCCTAAAGTTGGACCACCTTTCTTGATTGCGTTGGCGCGATGAAGACTAGATGATTGCTCCCCCATAGTCCACTATGGGTGAGCCACTCTTCGGCTCATCTTCACAAGTCCATTGATACCACAATGGACGGCATGCTTCATTCACTTGATCTCTTTGTGATGCATCACTTGAACTTGCACACCGCATCCTAACCCCACAAAGAACTCTCACGAAGATCATGGGTTAGTACACAAAGCATAATTAACAATGCTTACCATACCATGGGATCACTTGATCCCTCTCGGTACATCTTCTACGCTTTGTGTGTTGATCAACTTGATTCACTCTTTGACTTAGTCTTGATCAACCTCTCACAAGACCAATCTTTTAGGTAATTCCTTGAATAGCACCTTGGCCGACACAAACTCTCCTTGAAACCAACATATGTACTCCAAGAAAAGCCTATGGACAAAACCTTCAAATATAACTCAAGGCAACCATTAGTTCATAGAGATTGTCATCAATTACCAAAACCAAACATGGGGGCACCGCATGTTCTTTCTCTCTAGGAGGTCTAAAGCTTGTAGTACTAGGTCTGGAGCTTGAGGCTGATGCATTTGCAGGTGTTGTTGTCCTTCTTTTCAAAGCTTCAGTATGTGCTTCCTACATTGCATCAAAACAGAACAAAGAAACGTCAGTTGCTACTTACAGAAACAGAGCATACATTGTATTGTACATATTAAATTGTTAACTAAATTACCTCTGCTTTCCTCATTTTTTTCCCTTTCTTAGCAAGAAATGTCTTTGTTTTTTTGTTCCTATCTGGATTCTGCAGACAAGACCCTTTATTGTGTCCCTTGGACTTACAAAATCCACAAGTGATTTGAATGCCATGTTTGCTCACCTTCTTGCCCTTGGGTGCTTCTCCCTCTTCTCTCCTCCTGTCATTCCCTGTCAATTTCTTCCTTGCTCCTGGCATGGCAATATACCCAGGTGCCACTGGCCTAGGTTTTTGAGAAACTGGCCAATTTTCTTCACCCTCTACTGGTTGCAGGCAATGTTCATATATCTTGTTGAATGTCTCAATGTAATAGCACTTGTGAATGAAATCTTCTACCTTTTTTCCACTCTTGTAGATAGCACTGATGGCATGAGAGCATGGAAGGCATGCTAGCTGAAAATATCCACATGAACATGTCCATTTCTCAAGGTTGACTGTGTACCTCTTGCGTCTTCCTAGCATATGCCTGACCTCAAATCCATCTTTTCCATTCCAAAGCACCTCAAGATATTGTGTCCTTGCAATCCTGACCTTTAGTTTTTTGTATATGTTTGGGCAAATCTTTCCTGGCCAGTTAGCACTTTTGGTTCTCTGCTCTTGAACTCTAACAAGTACCTTTTTTCTTATCTTCTCCTGCTGGGAAATGATTGGGAAGTATCTTGCTTCTATAATGGCATTATTGAAGGACTCACATAGGTTGTTGTCAACGGACTCACAATTTGAACCAAGTGGAAAAAAACCCTAGCCCAATGATTTGGCTCTGTCCTCATGATGTCTTGTGCACCTTCAGGGGTTTTCTGAGCTAACTTGGCCTTGTTGTAGTTGAAATCCTCCCTGTTACTAGACTTTGCAATTGCCCATAATCTTTTTTGCAATCCATGGCCCCTGTGCTTCTTTCTCCAATTGGCATATATATGCCTAGCACACATCCTATGTTGTGCCCTAGGCAAATATCTCTCACACTGTTAATTAATCCCTACAAAATACCATGTGTGACAAAGCATTATACTTAAAAGCACAAGGAAAAATAAGCATATATGTGACAGAAGCATATATATGACAAAAGCAAAAATAAGCAAGTTTGTCTAGATACATTCATTCCTCCGACAAGTATTTCCGGACGGAGGGAGTATAAGACAAAAGCAAAAATAAGACAATTTTGTCTAGATACATTCATTCCTCCGACAAGTATTTCCGGACGGAGGGAGTATAAGACAAATCCATATATGACAGAAACATATACTATATGACAAAAGCATATATAAGACAAATCCATATATGACAGAAACATATACTACTAGTAGAATGCCCGTGCATTGCCACGGGCATTTAAAAAAATTTACACGCATCCCAAATAATTTACTGGTTGCATATATAAGACATGAGATATGACAGGTCAATGGATATGAGATACACGAATGTGGATTGGATATGAGATACACGGATGTAGATGGCGATTTTTGAGGACTGCCCGGACAGTGCTCGCAGACACATCCGCAGGGCGTTTGAGTCACCCAGATTTGCCAAGTCCGGCTGTAGGTGCTTTAAGGCACGTCAAATTTCCAGCTTGGCATAAAAAGTGATCATAGTCTAAATTTTTCAAGCCTTGAAGTATCATTATCCTTGTTGAATCAAATTAGGCACTGTATAAATCTGCAAAAAAAAACTCACTACCTAAACTGCATAATAACCTAAAGAAAACATTGCTTAGTTATTATGATAATCTTGCTTGTACAGATATGATAGCCAGGATAATCACCTAGGTGTTTTAATTTTTGAAAGCAAAATTATATCAAGTACTTGTCATATGATCTTTAGGATGAGGATATGAATAAGTTAACATCCAGTATATCTGCAAAATCAATGTTATACAGAACACTGAATTAGCTAAAACGAGGAAGATCTCAAGAACTCACAAAGCTTATACAGTTGGAAAATGTGTCCAGATAACCAATCATCCGGAGATGTCTCGTAATCAGTAAAACCAGGCACAAGCATAGCTGCAAACGTCCAAATAGATCCGCACCTTGGAGAAGAATGACCAAACCATCACCTACTGGATGAACACATTTTGTGGTACATACCAAATAAAAATATTCCTTATTCAATTTGTAAGGCAATACTAATGTGTATATAAATAAAAGAGGCAGATTCCTCAAGCCCACCTTAAGGCAGATGAATGGCGTATAAGCTCCTATAGAGGCGTGAATAATGCTGTTCATAGCCAGAGTCGCTGCCACCACTATTGAAGACGGGAGATCAGGGGTTGATTCCCACACATTCTTTGATCTTCCTGCAAAGTCATTGGCAGAAGATCACTATGAACGAGCTCTGCTCAATTAACCATAAAAAACAATGAATTTCTAAAACCATAGAAGGCGGAATCTACTAAAATAAAAGTTTGGTTGACGTTGCCAAGGACAATACTGGTAAGCAGATGCATAGGTTGCAGCATATTTTCAATAAATGATGGTCACACCAGCTTAATTACTCATAGTGCATTGCTATTAGTAAAAATATGCTATATTTGTGTCTGCTGAAGCACTTAATAACACCAGAATGAAGTGTTGAGTGATATCTCCGAAGCTCGCATTAAACCAAACACCAAACATGTTTGCTCTAGTTGAATGAACATGGCAGGAAAAATAATAACTGGGATCATGCATTGTATTCTTACTGATCATTGATTGTAGCACTTGATGCACATGTCATGGCTGCAGTTGGGCAGCACAACCTTGTTGTTCCACTCAATGTAGATTCTTCATCTATTTCAGCATTGATCTTGGAGGCCGGCCTCTTGCTCTCTTCTTGTACTTCTTGGAGCAAATAACTCTCTAACTCCGGTTGTCGGAGTTGCTGGTCCCCTGTTCCAGTTACACGAGGGAAGGAAATATCACAACTGTAGTAGATAAACAGTGGGAATTTCTTAGTATCACATATCCAAACCACAAATGCTTTTTTGTCCTGTTTGTCTACATTCTGCAGGACGTTTGTTTAGTTACCATAGACCTCCGTGATGTTGGCTTCCCTTTTTTGGGTGGACATGGTAGTGGTTCCTTCCACATAAACATGCCGAAACAATGTAATCAGAGGATGGATTTCACGTGAACACAAGTAGTCACCAGAATATGCCTGTCAGGGAGTCTTGCCAGTGCCCCAGCGCACACACCACATGCCTACCCGTACATACATTTTATAATTTATCTATTGCTGAGAATGGCAGGAGAAGAATGAAATACAGCTTACTTGTAGAAAAACCTCGATTTCCAGACCTTATCCTTAACCAAATATGCCAACAATTTCTCAGCACCAGCGTCTCCACAAAAGATGTAATTTCACACCGCTAATACTACTTCTATAACTGACTAAGATAGTTACCAATTTACACAAAGTCCCCAAGAGAGAAGGCATCCTAAAGGGAGAGGTCGAAGCCTTCCTTGGGGCTTTCGCAACGTGGGCAGACGCCAGATTTAGAGCTTAGATAATGTGGGCAGTTGGGATTGTATCTCTTTACCCCCATCCTCTCCTTTAATATTGTACGCACACTCGTGTGTATTCGAGGAAAAAAATTACACAACCATGTGTGCATTTGTAGTATCAATCAGAGTTAGTGCATGCCTGAATCAGTATGTACATTTGCTAAAGCTCTATAGGTGCAGAGATAAACAACATAAGGAACAGAGCACCATTTGCTAAAGCTCTATAGATGCAGAGATAAACAACATAAGGAACAGAGCACCATCACCGATCTAGCAGTACTCACGGCTGGCAAATCCAATATATTAATTTCACACATCCACCCACCTTACATGACTTTTCAATCCAGCAATTTCAAGCATGCCAGACACAAGACAAAAAGTTTTGGGGAACACACCTTTTTGTCCACCACGGCGCTTGTGGGTTCATCTTGCCGGTGGACAGTTCAGGCAGCTAGAGATAGGTCTCCCATCTTTCATCCATGTCTGCATGTTGCTTCCCCACAGATATGTGCATCTGTGCTCACTGATCACGCCCACGGTTCTTCCGCTGCCCCTAGAGACGCTGCGACTGAGTGAATTGTAATAGCTTGAGTTAACTGAACTGCAACAAAAAAATGGTTGGTTTCAGACTGACAGTTAAGCCAACTGATTGTTCCTAAATCTTGAACTGAAGATTTTTTCTAACAATTGAACTGAAGTTGGTGCTGCTAGAAGAAACTTCAATTATTATTTTTTGAATAACTTCAACTTGTTACAAAAGAAATCATAACAACAGTTTAGCTTATTGTATTGTCAAGTCACTACGGCCTGTTATGTTCTTGGCATATTCTGGTTCTAGGTGTGCTACCGAATCTGTATGTTCTCGTGTAGACAAAAAATCATAACAATTATTTTGCTCTCTTAAGATTGATTACCCATCAAAATTCGTAGCACATAAGTACCTACTGTGTATGCTCTAAAAACTGAAGCCGTTCATCAAAAATCATCAGAGATACACACTAAAAGGGACAACAAAAACAAGCACCAAATGGCATACATTTTTGACGCACCTCTGCCTTTGAACTGCACGTCTGTGGCGCACATGACGCCCACCAGAAGTTTGGCGAAGTTCCTATAGGCAGAGGGGAAGCAAAGAGTAAGCCCAATTTGAGCGATTTCAAGAGGAAATTCATCGTCTCTTTCTTTTTCTAATGGAGCGATACTCAAAAGAACAAAATCTTGCACTCACTGTGTCACGAGGTCGTGTGTGGATGCCATCCGCGGCGACCAAGGACCAACGCATCCACCTCCCGAAGCGCCGCGCCTAGAGCGCGCCCATGTAGGCGGCCGCGTCGAAGCCCGCGTCCTCGCTGGCGTAGAGCGCGAGGGAGACGGCGAGCTCGCCCTCGCCCTCCTCCGCTAGAGAGAGCTCGCCGGCGGCGGAGGTGAGGAGCTACTGGTCCTGGGCGGATTTGCCAGAGAGCACGAGGAACGTGGTGGCTGCTGGGACTCCGTCGCTGCTGCTATGCTCGACTGCGGGAGCGGGAGCGGCGACCCTGCGCGCACCTCGGTGGGGAGCCTGGCCAGCGCCGACGGCGGCTCCACTCGGTCCTCGGCGCAGGCTCGTATTGGAGTAGAAATGGGATCGATGGAGCGTTTCTTCTGCGGGGTGTGGGGTTTTTTTGGTGCCTGCGTGTGAATGGATACGATTGATGACCGTAATAAATAGTGGCGAATGTTGGCCTAATTTACTATCATCATGCATGGAAACGAATCATCAATAAAAAGAATACTTCCTATTACTACGGTCATAGGAAGCTTCCTAATCTCTGCTACCAAACAGTTTGCGCCAAAACAAGGAAGGAAAGTTATGGACGTAATGCGGAAGGAAGCAAACGTTATGAAGATTAATTAATTTAGATTTGATACTTAGAGATTGATTGTGATTGATTCTTTTACAAGACATTAATAAATAACTTGTTGTTGGAAATATGCCCTAGAGGCAATAATAAAATGATTATTATTATATTTCCTTGTTCATGATAATTGTCTATTATTCATGCTATAATTGTGTTATCCGGAAATTGTAATACATGTGTGAATACATAGACCACAACATGTCCCTAGTGAGCCTCTAGTTGACTAGCTCGTTGATCAACTGATAGTCATGGTTTCCTGACTATGGACATTGGATGTCATTGATAACGGGATCACATCATTAGGAGAATGATGTGATGGACAAGACCCAATCCCGAGCATAGCACAAGATCGTGTAGTTCGTTTGCTAGAGCTTCTTCAATGTCAAGTATCATTTCCTTAGACCATGAGATCGTGTAACTCCCGGATACCGTAGGAGTGCTTTGGGTGTACCAAACATCACAACATAACTGGGTGACTATAAAGGTATACTACGGGTATCCCCGAAAGTATCTGTTGGGTTGACACGGATCGAGAATGGGATTTGTCACTCCGTATGACGGAGAGGTATCTCTGGGCCCACTCGGTAATGCATCATCATAGTGAGCTCAATGTGACCAAGTGTTTGGTCATGGGATCATGCATTACGGTACGAGTAAAGTGACTTGCCGGTAACGAGATTGAATGAGGTATTGGGATACCGACGATCGAATCTCGGGAATGTAACATACTGATTGACAAAGGGAATTGTATACGGGGTTACTTGAATCCTCGACATCGTGGTTCATCCGATGAGATCATCGAGGAGCATGCGGGAGCCAACATGGGTATCCAGATCCCGCTGTTGGTTATTGACCAGAGAGTCGTCTCGGTCATGTCTGCATGTCTCCCGAACCCGTAGGGTCTACACACTTAAGGTTCGGTGATGCTAGGGTTGTAGAGATATTAGTATGCGGAAACCCGAAAGTTGTTCGGAGTCTCGGATGAGATCTCGGACGTCGCGAGGAGTTCCGGAATGGTCCGGAGGTAAATAATTCTATATAGGAAGTCCAGTTTCGGCCACCGGGAAAGTTTCGGGGGTCACCGATATTGTACCGGGACCACCGGAAGGGTCCCGGGGGTCCACCGGGTGGGGCCACCTATCCCGGAGGGCCACGTGGGCTGAAAGGGGAAGGGAACCAGCCCCTGGTGGGCTGGTGCGCCCCCCCTTGGGCCTCCCCCGCGCCTAGGGTTGGAAACCCTAGGGGTGGGGGCGCCCCACTTGACTTCGGGGGCAAGTCCCCCCCTAGGCCGCCGCCCCCTTGGAGATGAGATCTCCAGGGCCGGCGCACCCCCTAGACCCCCTATATAAAGAGGGGGGAGGGAGGGCAGCCGCACCCTAGTCCCTGGCGCCTCCCTCTCCCCCCGTACCACCTCTCCCTCTCGCTGAGCTTCGTGAAGCCATGCCGAGATCGCCGCTGCTCTCACCACCACGCCGTCGTGCTGCTGGATCTCCATCAACCTCTCCTTCCCCCTTGCTGGATCAAGAAGGAGGAGACGTCTTCCCCAACCGTACGTGTGTTGAACGCGGAGGTGCTGTCCGTTCAGCACTAGGATCATTGGTGATTTGGATCACGACGAGTACGACTCCCTCAACCCCGTTCTCTTGAACGCTTCCGCTCGCGATCTACAAGGGTATGTAGATGCACTCCTCTCTCTCGTTGCTAGATAAACTCCATAGATTGATCTTGGTGAAGCGTAGAATTTTTTTATTTTCTGCAACGTTCCCCAACAGTGGCATCATGAGCTAGGTCTATGCGTAGTTTCTTTGCACGAATAGAACACAAATTTGTTGTGGGCGTAGATGTTGTCAATTTTCTTGCCACTACTAGTCTTATTTTGCTTCAGCAGCATCGTGGGATGAAGCGGCCCGGACCGACCTTACACGTACGCTTACGCGAGATAGGTTCCACCGACTGACATGCACTAGTTGCACAAGGTGGCTAGCGGGTGCCTGTCTCTCCCACTTTAGTAGGAGCGGATTCGATGAAAAGGGTCCTTATGAAGGGTAAATAGAAATTGGCATATCACGTTGTGGCTTTTACGTAGGTAAGAAACGTTCTTGCTAGAACCCTATTGCAGCCACGTAAAAACATGCAACAACAATTAGAGGACGTCTAACTTGTTTTTGCAGCATATGCCTTGTGAGGTGATATGGCCAAAAGTTGTGATGAATGATATATATGTGATGTATGAGATCATGTTCTTGTAATAGGAATCACGACTTGCATGTCGATGAGTATGACAACCGACAGGAGCCATAGGAGTTGTCTTAATTATTGTATGACTTGTGTGTCAATGATTAAACACCATGTAATTACTTTACTTTATTGCTAAACCGTTAGCCATAGTAGTAGAAGTAATAGTTGGCGAGCAGCTTCATGGAGACACGATGATGGAGATCATGATGATGGAGATCATGGTGTCATGCCGATGACGAAGATGATCATGGCGCCCCGAAGATGGAGATCAAAGGAGCTATATGATATTGGCCATATCATGTCACTATTTGATTTCATGTGATGTTTATCATGTTTTTGCATCTTATTTGCTTAGAGCGACGGTAGTAAATAAGATGATACCTCATAATAATTTCAAGAAAGTGTTCCCTCTAACTGTGCGCCGTTGCGAAAGTTCGTTGTTTCGAAGCACCACGTGATGATCGGGTGTTATAGATTCCAACGTCCACATACAACGGGTGTAAGACAGATTTACACGTGCAAAACACTTAGGTTAACTTGACGAGCCTAGCATGTACAGACATGGCCTCGGAACACAAGAGACCAAAAGGTCGAACATGAGTCGTATGGGAGATACGATCAACATGGAGATGTTCACCGATGATGACTAGTCCGTCTCACGTGATGATCGGACACGGCCTAGTTGACTCAGATCATGTATCACTTAGATGACTAGAGGGATGTCTAATCTGAGTGGGAGTTCATTAAATAATTTGATTAGATGATCTTAATTATCATGAACTTAGTCTAAAAACCTTTGCAAAAATGTCTTGTAGATCAAATGGCCAACGCTCATGTCAACCTCAACTTCAACGCGTTCCTAGAGAAAACCAACCTGAAAGATGATGGCAGCAACTATTCGGATTGGGTCCGGAACCTGAGGATCATCCTCATAGCTGCCAAGAAAGCATATGTCCTAGAAGGACCGCTAGGTGAAGCACCCATCCCAGAGAACCAAGACGTTATGAACGCTTGGCAGTCACGTGCTGATGATTACTCCCTCGTTCAGTGTGGCATGCTTTACAGCTTAGAACCGGGGCTCCAAAAGCGTTTTGAGCAACATAGAGCATATGAGATGTTCGAGGAGCTGAAAATGGTTTTCCAAGCTCATGCCCGGGTCGAGAGATATGAAGTCTCCGACAAGTTCTACAGTTGTAAGATGGAGGAAAATAGTTCTGTCAGTGAGCACATACTCAAAATGTCTGGGTTGCACAATCGCTTGTCCCAGCTGGACATTAACCTCCCGGACGAGGCGGTCATTGACAGAATCCTTCAGTCGCTCCCACCTAGCTACAAGAGCTTTGTGATGAACTACAGTATGCAGGGGATGGTGAAAACTATTCCTGAAGTATTTTCAATGCTGAAATCAGCGGAGGTAGAAATCAAAAAGGAGCATCAAGTGTTGATGGTCAATAAAACCACTAGTTTCAAGAAAGGCAAGGGTAAGAAGAACTTCAAGAAGGACGACAAGGGATTTGCCGCGCCCGGTAAACCAGTTGCCGGGAAGAAGCCAAAGAATGGACTCAAACCTGAGACTGAGTGCTTTTATTGCAAGGGAAAGGGACACTGGAAGCGGAACTGCCCCAAATACTTAGCGGACAAGAAGGCCGGCAACACTAAAGGTATATGTGATATACATGTAATTGATGTGTACCTTACCAGTACTCATAGTAGCTTCTTGGTATTTGATACCAGTGCGGTTGCTCATATTTGTAACTCAAAGCAGGAGTTGCGGAATAAGCGGAGACTGACGAAGGACGAGGTGACGATGCGTGTCGGGAATGGTTCCAAGGTCGATGTGATCGCCGTCGGCACGCTACCTCTACATTTACCTACGGGATTAGTTTTAAACCTCAATAATTGTTATTTAGTGCCAGCTTTGAGCATGAACATTGTATCTGGATCTCGTTTAATACGAGATGGCTACTCATTTAAATCCGAGAATAATGGTTGTTCTATTTATATGAGAGATATGTTTTATGGTCATGCCCCGCTGGTCAATGGTTTATTCTTGATGAATCTCGAACGTGATGTTACACATATTCATAGTGTGAATACCAAAAGATGTAAGGTTGATAACGATAGTCCCACATACTTGTGGCACTGCCGCCTTGGTCACATTGGTGTCAAGCGCATGAAGAAGCTCCATGCTGATGGACTTCTAGAGTCTCTCAATTATGAATCATTTGACACATGCGAACCATGCATCATGGGCAAAATGACCAAGACTCCGTTCTCCGGAACAATGGAGCGAGCAACCAACTTACTGGAAATCATACATACTGATGTGTGCTGTCCAATGAGCGTTGAGGCTCGCGGAGGCTATCGTTATGTTCTCACTCTCACTGATGACTTAAGTAGATATGGGTATGTCTGCTTGATGAAACACAAGTCTGAGACCTTTGAAAAGTTTAAGGAATTTCAGAATGAGGTAGAGAATCAACGTGACCGAAAAATAAAGTTCTTATGATCAGATCGTGGAGGAGAATATTTAAGTCACGAATTTGGTACGCACTTAAGCAAATGTGGAATTGTTTCACAACTCACGACGCCTGGAACACCTCAGCGTAACGGTGTGCCCAAACGTCGTAATCACACTTTATTGGATATGGTGCGGTCTATGATGTCACTCACCGATTTACCGCTATCATTTTAGGGATACGCTCTAGAGACAACTACATTCACTTTAAATAGGGCACCGTCTAAATCCGTTGAGACGACACCGTATGAATTATGGTTTGGGAAGAAACCTAAGCTGTCGTTTCTAAAAGTTTGGGGATGTGATGCTTATGTCAAGAAACTTCAACCTGAAAAGCTCGAACCCAAGTCGGAAAAATGCGTCTTCATAGGATACCCTAAGGAAACTATTGGGTATACCTTCTACCTTAGATCCGAAGGCAAGACCTTTGTTGCCAAGAACGGGTCCTTTCTGGAGAAAGAGTTTCTCTCAAAAGAAGTAAGTGGGAGGAAAGTAGAACTCGATGAAGTACTACCTCTTGAACCGGAAAGTAGTGCAGCTCGGGAAAATGTTCCTGTGGTGCCTACACCGACTGGAGAGGAAATTAATGATGATGGTCAAGGTACTTCAGATCAACTTGCTACTGAACTTCGTAGGTCCACAAGGACACGTTCCACACCAGAGTGGTATGGCAACCCTGTCCTAGAAATCATGTTGTTAGACAACGGTGAACCTTCGAACTTTGAAGAAGCGATGGCGGGCCCAGATTCCAACAAATGGCTTGAAGCCATGCAATCCGAGATAGGATCCATGTATGAAAACAAAGTATGGAATTTGACAGACTTGCCCGATGATTGGCGAGCAATAGAAAATAAATGGATCTTTAAGAAGAAGACGGACGCGGATGGTAATGTTACCATCTATAATGCTCGACTTGTCGCTAAGGGTTATCGGCAAATTCAAGGGGTTGACTACGATGAGACTTTCTCTCCCGTAGCGAAGCTGAAGTTCGTCTGAATCATGTTAGCAATTGTCGCATACTATGATTATGAGATATGGCAAATGGACGTCAAAACGGCATTCCTTAACGGCTATCTTAAGGAAGAACTGTATATGATGCAGCCGGAAGGTTTTGTCGATCCTGAGAATGCTAACAAGGTATGCAAGCTCCAGCGATCCATTTATGGGCTGGTGCAAGCATCTCGGAGTTGGAACATTCGCTTTGATGAGATGATCAAAGCATTTGGGTTTATGCAGACTTATGGAGAAGCATGCGTTTACAAGAAAGTGAGTGGGAGCTCTGTAGCATTTCTCATATTATATGTAGATGACATACTTTTGATGGGAAATGATATAGAACTTTTGGACAGCATTAAGGCCTACTTGAATAAGTGTTTTTCAATGAAGGACCTTGGAGAAGCTGCTTACATATTAGGCATCAAGATCTATAGGGATAGATCGAGACGCCTCATAGGTCTTTCACAAAGCACATACCTTGATAAGATATTGAAGAAGTTCAACATGGATCAGTCCAAGAAGGGGTTCTTGCCTGTGTTGCAAGGTGTGAAATTGAGCTTGGCTCAATGCCCGACCACGGCAGAAGATAGAGAAAAGATGAGTGTCATCCCCTATGCCTCGGCTATAGGGTCTATTATGTATGCCATGCTGTATACCAGACCTGATGTAAACCTTGCCTTAAGTTTGGTAGGAAGGTACCAAAGTAATCCCGGCATGGAACACTGGACAACGGTCAAGAATATCCTGAAGTACCTGGAAAGGACTAAGGATATGTTTCTCGTTTATGGAGCTACGAAGAGCTCGTCGTAAAGGGTTACGTCGGCGCTAGCTTCGACACAGATCTGGATGACTCTAAATCACAAACCGGATACGTGTATATTTTGAATGGTGTGGCAGTAAGCTGGTGCAGTTGCAAGCAGAGCGTCGTGGCAGGATCTACATGTGAAGCGGAGTACATGGAAGCCTCGGAGGCAGCGCATGAAGCAATATGGATGAAGGAGTTCATCACCGACCTAGGAGTCATACCCAATGCGTCGGGGCCGATCACTCTCTTCTGTGACGACACTGGAGCTATTGCCCTTGCCAAGGAGTCCAGGTTTCACAAGAAGACCAGGCACATCAAGTGTCGCTTCAACTCCATTCGTGAAAATGTTCAAGATGGAGACATAGATATTTGCAAAGTGCATACAGATCTGAATGTCGCAGATCCGTTGACTAAACCTCTTCCGCGAGCAAAACATGATCAACACCAGAACTCTATGGGTGTTCAATTGTAACTAGATTATTGACTCTAGTGCAAGTGGGAGACTGTTGGAAATATGCCCTAGAGGCAATAATAAAATGATTATCATTATATTTCCTTGTTCATGATAATTGTCTATTATTCATGCTATAATTGTGTTATCCGGAAATCGTAATACATGTGTGAATACATAGACCACAACATGTCCCTAGTGAGCCTCTTGTTGACTAGCTCGTTGATCAGCTGATAGTCATGGTTTCCTGACTATGGACATTGGATGTCGTTGATAATGGGATCACATCATTAGGAGAATGATGTGATGGACAAGACCCAATCCTGAGCATAACACAAGATCGTGTAGTTCGTTTGCTAGAGCTTCTTCAATGTCAAGTATCATTTCCTTAGACCATGAGATCATGTAACTCCCGGATACCGTAGGAGTGCTTTGGGTGTACCAAACGTCACAACGTAACTGGGTGACTATAAAGGTATACTACGGGTATCCCCGAAAGTATCTGTTGGGTTGACACAGATCGAGACTGGGATTTGTCACTCTGTATGACGGAGAGGTATCTCTGGGCCCACTCGGTAATGCATCAACATAGTGAGCTCAATGTGACCAAGTGTTTGGTCATGGGATCATGCATTATGGTACGAGTAATGTGACTTGCTGGTAACGAGATTGAACGAGGTATTGGGATATCGACGATCGAATCTCGGGCAAGTAACGTACCGATTGACAAAGGGAATTGTATGCGGGGTTACTTGAATCCTCGACATCGTGGTTCATCCGATGAGATCATCAAGGAGCATGCGGGAGCCAACATGGGTATCCAGATCCCGTTGTTGGTTATTGACCGGAGAGTCGTCTCTGTCATGTCTGCATGTCTCCCGAACCCGTAGGGTCTACACACTTAAGGTTCGGTGACGCTAGGGTTGTAGAGATATTAGTATGCGGAAATCCGAAAGTTGTTCGGAGTCCCGGATGAGATCCCAGACGTCACGAGGAGTTCCGGAATGGTCCGGAGGTAAAGAATTCTATATAGGAAGTCCAGTTCGGCCACCGGGAAAGTTTCGGGGGTCATCGGTATTGTACCGGGACCACCGGAAGGGTCCCGGGGGTCCACCGGGTGGGGCCACCTATCCCGGAGGGACACGTGGGCTGAAAGGGGAAGGGAACCAGCCCTGGTGGGCTGGTGCGCCCCCCCTTGGGCCTCCCCTCCGCCTAGGGTTGGAAACCCTAGGGGTGGGGGGGCTCCCCACTTGACTTGGGGGGCAAGTCCCCCCCCCCTAGGCCGCCGCCCCCCTTGGAGATGGGATCTCCAGGGACGGCGCACCCCCCTAGGCCACCTATATAAAGAGGGGGGGAGGGAGGGCAGCCGCACCCTAGTCCCTGGCGCCTCCCTCTCCCCCCGTACCACCTCTCCCTCTCGCTGAGCTTGGCGAAGCCCTGCCGAGATCGCCGCTGCTTCCACCACCACGCCGTCGTGCTGCATGATCTCCATCAACCTCTCCTTCCCCCTTGCTGGATCAAGAATGAGGAGACGTCTTCCCCAACCGTACGTGTGTTGAACGCGTATGCTTGGATCAAGAAGGAGTAGAGATATGACAAAAGCTTATATAAGACAAAAGCATACCTTTTGTTGGTCAGAAATGAAAACCCATCCTTCCCTTGCTCATTGATATCCAGGTCTTTTATTAGAAGGCCAATGAACCACTTTCAGCTCTCAGTTGTCTCTTTCTCCACTACTGCCCAAGCAACGGGATACATTTGGTTGTTGGCATCCCTTGCAATTGCAGCCAACCACTCTCCTTGGCATGCTCCTTTGAAAAAACATCCATCAAGCCCAATCACTTTCATGCAGCCAGCTTTGAACCCTTTCTTCATTGCATTGAAACATACATAAAACTGTTGAAAAACATTATTTTGCATGTGGATCCAAGCATACATCAACTGTACTGCCAGGGTTGCTCCTAAGCAGCTCTAACTGATAGTCAAACACTTTAGTATACTCACTCCTCATACCACACAATAACTTGTTCATTACAAAAAAATTTGCTGCCTTGCATTTTGAAATTGAGGCATCAACAAACATGTCTTGAAGTACAGTAGCTTTTATGCTATCAATTTTCCACGTTGGATTGGCCAATATGAAATGCTCATACCTGCCTGCAATGACCTTCGCAGTGACCAATCTGTTCTCTCTGTTCTATGCACACTGATGGTCATCATCAAAGGTGATAATTTAAAACCTTGAACATCTGCTTGTCTTTGCTGCATAGATAATCCATGGACAACCAGGCCATCCACATTTAACTCTCACCCTTGCCCCCTCTGACTTCTTGAATCGCATGATTCTCTTGGTTGCAAGACCATATCTCTTAATAGCCTTGACAAATTGATTTTTTGCTTCTGAAAACCATACCCAAACTGAAATGTGGAATATCAGTTTCTGGGTCAAATCTTGGATATTTGCTCCTCTTTCTCTGAATGTTCCCATCACTATCTTCATCATAACTGTAGTCCTCATTAGAGGACTCAAATTCCATGTCCTCCACCACCTCCTCAACATTTGCAATGAAATCAATTGGCACAGCCCCAGTTGCATCTGATTCAACCCATTTCCTAGAGTTTTTATTTTTTCCCTAAATTCCTTGCATGCTTTCTCATCTCAACAACCTCTGACTCCTCTCCACTGTCATCAGTATGTGGCACATATTCAGTATCTTCAGAATCCTCAGGATATGACTGTTCTTTTTCTTTCTCTGCCCCTACCTCTACTCCTTGTTGTACTGCATTTGCAGCTCCTTCATGTCTTGACCCAGCAAAATATCCAAGAAGGAGATTTTAAATGTAGGTGCATTTGCAGCTCCTTCATGTCTTGCATGCTCTGCTCCATGCTATTTCATCTCTGCTCCATGCTGTGCTCAAGTAACTGTTCTTGTGCTGCTGCATTGTCATTCTGATCACCTTGTACAGTCATGACAAGAGGAAATTCCTCTTCACTTTCATTGCCAGTCTCATACTGCATTTCATCTTCAAAATCAGACCCACTGCCCTTCTCTTCTTCTAAATCTTGCTTCCCATTATATTCCACAAAGATATCAACAACACCACCATCACTTATGTGCCCTGATATCTGCATGCATCCCTCACCATCATGCAAAAAAACCAAGCCATTTAACATCTCTTTACCAGGCAGAAGGAAGTAAAACTTCATGCTTTCCTTAACAACCATATGGTCTCTCAGATATCCTTCACCTCCTGAAAGGACAACTTGTCCCTCTCAATTTTTGAATAGGCCACATCACCACTAACATAGTCCAGATTAGGGCCAATTCGAACAAACTCCCCCCCTATGTGAAACCTGACGTTTAAAATCTCTGCTGGGTCCATTGTTTCAACAAAAAGCACCTACATTGCAGTGATTTTGACGGATTAAATAACTTCAGAACAAACATCTACCACAAATCATATGATTTTTCGACCCTTAATTTTGCTCTGCTCCACCTTTAAAAACCCTAAACCCAACAGAGAAAACAAAGAGCATCGCTGCGGTGAAGAAACAGAGGAGAAGGCCAGGGCATACCTTGCTAGATGCCACCGGAGATGTCGTGGACCGCTGCCGCGATCATCCACGCCGTCGTCGCCGTTGTTGAGGTGTAGAGGCGAAGAGCCCAGGCGTCGCAGAGAGAAGGAGAGGAAGGGGCGAAGGGGCGAAGTGAGCGAGGTAACTAGGAGCGACTTGGTCCGGCTCGACCACTAACAGCAGGAGCGACTGGACCTACCCACAGGCAGCTGAATCAGCCGGTTCCCGGTCTTTCCAGAGCCACGTTGGAATCCCACCGTTTGGGTACGCACTAAAGGGCCATTACGACCGGGATTAGAGACTACAGGACACAGACTTCAGGAATTTCGATGTTGGGGTTCATTTCTGTCGCTGCCTACGGTCTCAAGGTTCAAAACAGACTTCACTCCTCCTGAATAGTGCTAGCAGAATCCTTCGTTCCGGAGGTAGCTTGCTCGTGACTCGACTCTTCGGTCCACGCGGCTGGACTTTCAGTCTATTCAGACGGACGTCTTCTGTCGTTTTGATAAAACTAGACACTGCAGCGCTGCAGCCTGCTACTGAGTGCATCTTCAGTGCATTATTTCCCTGCAGTGAATTTCGTGCCTGGGACGATATAGTGGAGTGTCCACCGTCTTTGCACAGACCCATCCACGGGGAGAAGCTCCTTGGAAAGCAAATCTGAAGCCATTGGAGTAGGACCTTCGCCCGCCATGGCGGCTGCTTCTTCTTCGTCGTCCTCCTCCTCTCCATCCTCTTCCTCCTCCTCCTCCACGTCCTCTCCGTCCTCCTCCGACCCGGACTACAAGGTCACCACCTCCGACCTCGACGACGACGCCGCCGGCGTCGAGCTCCCGTCGTCGGACGAGGAATTCCTCTCCGTCTTGCGCACGCAGGGCCACGTCGACGCGGTGTGCAAGAAATACGGCATCTCCGAGGACCAGTACACCGCCCTCCCCGCAGGCGACCTGCGCGCCAGCTCGTCCCCGCCGCACGGCGCCGTCTGCGTGTACGCGCACGCGCTGGAGGCCGGGATGCGCGTCCCCCTGCACCCCTTCTTCGTCGACGCGCTCAACCACTTCGGCCTCGCGCCCACGCAGCTCGCGCCCAACGGGTGGCGCATCATGGCGGGATTCGTTGTCCTCTGCCACTCCGCCGGCGTGTCGCCGTCCCTCGCGGTGTTCCGGCGGTTCTTCATGCTGTCCACCCTCCCCCACAGCCACAAGCAGAAAAAAGGCTGGTACTACTTCCATCCCAGATCGAGGGACAGATCCGGCTTGCGCTTCACGGGGTTGCCGGAGTCCATCAAGGATTGGAAGCGTGGGTTCTTCTTCCTCTGTTCGCCGACCGCGTGGCCTTGTCCTGTGGAGTGGGGCAGGCCGTCCAAGAGCTCTCTCGTGGACCCCGTGCTCTCCACCGAAGATGAGGCATCGGCGGCCAAGTTGCTACGTGCTCAGGGAGCCTCCTTCATTGATCTTAGGAAGTATCTTTGCCGCAGCAATCTTGCCAACGCCGGGATATCTCCCTTATCGGCACCGGCACGGGCGCCGTCATCACCGCAGCTCCCGGCACCGGAGCCGTCGTCACCGCAGCCGTCGTCACCGGAGCCGCCGCCTTCTTATACTTGTACCGCCACCGAGTTCAAAGTGATGGATCCCGCAGTGTACGGCATGATGAAATCCATGCTAGCAGCGAAGGCGGCGGTTGCACAAACACCGGCATCGGCGAACAAGGTGAAAATCGAGCCGGGCGGAGATGCGACGAGATCGTCACCATTGCGTGGGAAGAAGAGGAATCTGGACGAAGCAGGCGGCAGCGACGGCCCACCATGTGTGCTGCCAAACACTCCGCCTACCGCCGATGACAGCTCGGCGCCCACCGGAATTTGTTCCCCAACCGAAGCCTTCTCCCGGAGCAGCCGGAAGATGCAGCATATTCCCAGCGGACACGACGGCGACAGCACCGACTGGGTCGCCGCGAGGGAGAGGCTGCGGGGCGTCGTCCCGCCGCAGCAGGAGCGCGTGTTTGCGGCGACCGAGCCCTCCGACATCGTCGCGTCCAGCTACATCGCCATTCTTCAGGTATGCTAGACGCTAGTACGTACATTCATCGTAGGTTGCTTGTCTGCGGTCGGATCGATCTCACTGGTTGTAGTATTTGTCTGTGGACGGCAACGACGCTTGCGTGCAGGCTGCAAACTACGCGTCCTTCTCCTTGGCCTACGCGCTGGAGCTGGAGCAGCGGCTGGTTGCGCGGGACGCGGAGGTCGCCGCACTGCGGACGCAGCTGGAGAAGTCGGAGGACAAGCTCGCCGCGGCGGAGGCGGAGGCGGAGATGATGAAGGCCGAGCTCGCCGTGCGGCGGCGCGCGCAGGACGCGCTGGATGGCTAGGAGCGCTGGCGGGGCGGAAGCAAAACGTGAAACGCGTTGCGCGCTCTAGCTCTCCTTTCTACGCCGTCCGGCAGGTCAAACGGACGCTTAATTACTACGTATATTCCTGCAGTCTCGTTGATGATCTTTTAAACACGACTGTTCTGGTTTATCTTTGAAGTCCCCCTGTTCTGCGTTTCGGGCCAACATTTTGGTTCTCTGCAGCATACAAGTGGTTAATTTGCTGACATAATATTCGCCGGATTTGCTATTTGTGGTTTGCTAACTCTAGTCATATTTTACTAATTCTTATCGGGATAAAAATTACTCAAGTCTTACCTACTCCATCCGTCTCATAATTCAAGACGTCTTTTGACACTACGCTATGTCCATCTCATAATGAAAAACGTCTTACATTATGGGACGGAGGGAGTAATTCTTAATTGACTATTAAAGCATCTCCAACAGCGGTGGTAAAAACGCATGCGTGGAAACGTGGGTTTTAGCGTGCGCGGAGTGGTTTCACATACTCCAGCGGGCGCCGGGGATAGCTGGCCAAACGAGCCGGGCTGGCACGGCAAGGCCCGCGCTAAACGTGCCTGGCACGGCCCAGCCCACGACGGCACAAATATTAGCACGGCCCAGCCTACTAAAATGTCCAAAAAATACAAAAAATATAGAAAATTGCAGCTGGCTGGCCCGTAAGGGCACCAGCGATCCCAGCACATCCGAAATAAGGGATGGCAACGGGAAGCCATGGCGTAATAAAAACAAACGTCAAAACAAGGAAGAGAGCCCGAACAATACAACGGTAAACGCCGGATTCAGGGGCTCTCGACCCAATCAGCAAAAGAAGCCACTTAAAGGCAGTAAAGAGGGACCATCCGGTCTGAACAGAGTCCTGGACAGACTGTGCCAAATTCATGGCACCCTCGACAAACCTGCGAACCACAAGCACAGAGAGTGCTGGGTCTTCAAGCAGGCCGGCAAATTAAATGCCGAACACAAGGGAAGGGAAACACCAAGTGAAGACGAGGATTTATAATGAATGGGCATTCTTTAGCCCATTTTCTGTTATAAAGTCCGAATACCTTCGGGAGTGTTCGGCGTCACGAGTTTGGCCTTATATGCATCAGCTCTGAATCATGTCTTTGGTCAAATGTTGGGTTTGCCCGGCTCCTGGGTTTGCCGCCTTATGTTTTGTTCTTATTGGCTAAGGCGGCCAAAGGAGAACTACTGCGATTGTGCCCTGATTATTCCGGATGAGCACCTCAGTAGAGAAAGCCGAAAACTGACTGTCATGATATAGCGAGAGACTGTTCAACCACTCGAAGACTTATCAGAATCTTTAGGATCCCTCCGCATTAACGAAGGACCGTTTCCCGGTCATGTACACAAGACCCCGTATTCGGATGCATGCGAAGGTACCAGGGGCTACAAAGTAGCCCCACCATTAGACTCCCATGGCTAAGCGAAAGTGTTACAGCTATATAGTCCGGTTGCCTAGTTCGACATGCGATCACCTCCTTAATGGACCAAGACGTTGGATCAAGTGTGATTATGCATATTTTTCGCGAACACCCCCGCATTATATGCGAGGGGGCTGAAGCCAACGACTGCTAACTTTCAGATCATATATATATATATATATATATATATATATATATATATATATATATATATATATATATATATATATATATATATATATATATATATATATATATATATATATATATATATGTATAGGCCGCACAGGAGACACAATAATACTTTCGGGCAAAAAGTATAAATATAGCCTTATAACCAAAATAACATTGTTTTTACAATTATTCGATTTGTCACTCGAACAAGACATTCTTCGAGCAATGCGCCTCTATTAGGCGGGCACCTTTTGTGACCTGCGCCAAGTAGTGCTCGGCCGGATATTGGCCTCCCGCCGGATCTTGGGTCGCTACAATGATGGCCTCCATATCCGTCCAATAGGCTTTAACACGGGCAAGAGCCATTCGTGCACCCTCTATGCACGTCGACCTCCTCATGGCATCGATCTGAGGCACGACCCCAAGGATTGTTGCACCAAACCAAAGTAACTGTTCGGCTTAGGCCCCTTCGGCCAAAGATGGTCTATTACAGACCGCATTGCAAGCCCGGACAACCTATGAAGCTCCGCCACAGCAGCCATCTTCTCACTTAACGGCAGCGGGCGCGCGGGTGCATTGAATTGCGACCAGAAAAGCTTCTCCACTTCTTTATCACCTTGATTCTCGAAAAACTTGGCTGCATTAGTTGTACTCTTCGCCAAGTCCACATACGCATCTGCAGGACTCCAGCGTCCATCCAGGGGAGCATACTTCAGATCCAAAAACTTTGTTTGCAGTAAGTAGGAGCCCCCAGCCACGATTTTACTGGCCTGTTGAAGCTCCTCCCGCACACCTCTGACCTTGGTCCACATCTCCTTGGTGGCATTAAGTGCCTTGTTCAGGTCGGCCGAACTAGCCTTATGCTCCTTTTCAAGGAGTTCATACCGATCGGCGGCAATTTCCAACTCTACAGCCATTTCGGCTATTTTTTCCTCGCTTCGGCGATGAGCAGCCTGTTCGGCTCTCAATTCTTTGGCCGCCTTTAAGGCACCCGCATTGCTAACCCGAGCTTGTTCCTTGGCCTGGGCAAGTTCCGCCCTCAGGGCTTCCACGGCAGCAGCACCATCTGCAGTCCAAGCATATTGCATTAATATTATGCCACTCTCATATTTTCCTATACAACATAATAAGGAAAGCAGAGCACATATCTTGTGACTCGTTCAGCCGCTCGTTCACCAGCGTGATATCGGCATCAATAGATCCAATTTGCCTTCTTAGTTCGGCAACTTCAACAGACTGTTCAGCAGCCGGATCCTTAGATACCTGCGCATATGTATAGCGCAATGAGTACTTGCACAATATGATCCTCTGTTTGCCGCCTAGGGCGGGCAACCAGAGTCTCAGGGGCTACTATCCGTATGGAGCACACCTAGCGCGTGTGTCAGATTCGGGTTCCGGCAGACCCTCAAGGTTCGAACTCTGGGGTACACGCGGAGATCACACCCCCTGCCTACCCATGTCTCGCCACCTCGCAAGGATCTAAACTACACGAAGAACAGCACAGAGGACACGAGATTTATACTGGTTCAGGCCACCATTGTGGTGTAATACCCTACTCCAGTGTGTGGTGTGGTGGATTGCCTCTGGGGCTGATGATGACTAGTACAAGGGAAGAACAGCCTCGCGAGGGTCTGTTCTTGGCTGGTGCGATGAACTGCTGGGGGAGTTCAGTCGCCTCTCTCTCTCTCTCTCTCTCTCTCTCTCTCTCTCTCAGTATCAAATGCCTCTAGTCTCCTCCGTCTCTAGATGCGGGATCCAGATCCCCCTACCCTGTGGGTGGCTAGTCCTATTTATAGATGGAGGCCGTGGGCCTCTTCCCAAATATTGAGCGGGAAGGGCGCCAACAATCAGCCATTTTGAAGGGGAACATCTAGTACACTTATCCTGACTAAAGTTGGTCCTCGCCTGCCAAAGGCCCTTGACGATGACGCCGGCTTGGGCTCCACGATGACCTCCATCCTGCCGTCCTGCCGGTCTTGGTCTTGTTACACCGAAATGGTTGCCTTTGCTTGATACTCTCGCCTGCGCTTGCCCCCTTTGCACCAAAGAGGAAACAAGGACTCTGCGCAGGCCGGTACCCGCCTAGCGCCCGCCTGGCCTTGGTCGTCATGGCTTGCGTCATGGGCACCTCACGAGGTACCCACCTTGATCTCTCTGCCTCCTCGCGATCCAGCCTGACGAGGCCGTGCGCGAGGAAGCCTCCTATCATCCACCCCGCGAGGCTTGGCCCCTCGCGAGGGTCTTGAGCATGTGTTGATGAAGATGGGCCGTACTGGGCCACTCCTGGAGCCACGCCGCAGGCCGCAGGCAGGCAAGTCTGGGTACCCCCGTTCCCAGAACGCCGACAGTAGCCCCCGGGCCCAAGGCGCGCCTGGACTTGGCTTAGCAGAGAAGCGAAGGGGCAAGTGCGAAGCGCCGCGGGCCCCAATAGCCTGCGGCCTTGGGCGCTGCATGGCGGTTGATTGGATGTGGGCGTCCCTGCTCCCCCCGCCTCCTTATTTTGCGCCCAGCTAGGCGGACCCGCGGTTGCACACAGTCACCCCTCTTCTCGCCGCTCGCGCGTCTCTCGCTCTTCCTCCTCTCGAGCTCCAGCTTCCGCTTCCAATCCAATCTCGAATCCTCCCCCTTCCTATCGCCATGGCGCCAACGAAGAAAGGGAAGGGCAGAAGCCTGCGCCTTCGTCCCGCTCACCACCGTCGACGGCTCCCGCTGTTGACAAGTCGAACATACTCAACCTGGAAGGCTTGGACAAGGTCAGTTCCACCCTTGCCACCATCTTCAACGAGTGTGGGAGGACGATGGTCTGGCCCGCGTCTCACTTCTCCATTGACAGAATAGTCACTGAGGTACGGTACTTTGCTGACGCCTTGTGGGCGGGACTGGTTCCCCCCTTTTCCGATTTCTTCAACGCCGTTCTCTCCCACTACCAGATCCACATGATGCATTTGGGTCCTGAATCAGTTGCTCTTCTCACCGTTTTCGCTTTTGTTTGCGAGGCGATGGTGGGTATTCCTCCTTCGGTTGCCTTGCTGCGCCACTTCTTCTCTTTGCGCCTCAGCGACCCCACCCAATGCTCGGGATGCATGAGCTTCCTTGCCGCACCAGAAACAGCGGCTTCAGGAATTGATTTCATCCTTCCTCCGCCTGCGACTGGGTTCCAAGAGCGGTGGCTGTACGTGGATGTCGGAGTACCCAGCCCCCTGCTCTCGGAGCCCACCTTGCCCGCTATCCCCATTCGGGCTGGGGCCAGGAGACGCTCACGAGCTCCCGACTCGTCTTCGTCTGGCATTGCTTTGCGAACCTGAGGGAGCTCGGTGTGACGGCGCCCAAGGTGGTGAAGGAGTTCCTCCTGTGCCGCATTGCCCCTCTCCAGCGTCATTACCGCCGGATGTGGGCCTTCGGGGGGCGTGAAGACCGCATGAGGCTCCAAGAGGAAGATCTGACGCCTGAAGTGCTGAGGAAGGTTCTCATGATCCTGACTGGGGACCCTTCCCCTGGTAGCATCCGACAAGGGGGTGCCCTGTTGTACCTTTGCTCAAACAGGGCTGATTTTGTGAAGCAGATGCACAACTTCGATGAATGGGGGCTGCGCTCCGCAGGCCTCAGGGGACCTCGCGAGAACCCAGTCGTGGTGGTTGCCCACGACGGTCCCTCCTCGAGTGGTGGAGCTGGGAGGCAAGGGCCACCGGGGGCTGAGGGGGTCACCGTCGGGACGATGATGCCACGCAGAACTCCTGAGGTGGCGGCTCCTGAGGCCCATCCTGCGGCGGCTGAAAGTGTTGAGCCGCGGCCTGCGGCTCCCGTGGCAGAGGCCACTGAGGCCCCGGCCACCCTTCATGGTGCGGCATCTGGCGGCCGGTGCCAGGGCGATGCCCCTGACGTTGGTCACATTGGCGCTTCTTCCTCATCGCAGGCTGACCCTTGCGCCGAGCCCCTGGGCCGCTTCCGTGTGGACTTCGAGGCTCTTCGAAAGAGAAGGGAGGCCTTGGGTGATGATTACCCTTGCCGCCTATTGAAGCGCGGGAAGTACTTGGCCACTGATGAGTAAGCCTTCCCCTTTCTCAGTCCCTTACTTTCCTCCTGCTTCAGCTGATCATTGCCTTGCAGGGCCCTTCCCGCTGAGCTCATGGAGATGGCTGAGGAGCCATCCCTCTAGGCCTCGCCCTCTCCACCGTCCCCAGGCGCCCCGGGCTCAAGCACTGCCCTTGTGGTGAGGTCGGTTGGAGAGGTGAGCCATCCTGTGATGCGTCATGATTCTGCGCACCTCGCGACCATCCTTCGCTAGCCCTCCCGAGGCATAGCCAGCCTGCCCTGGGCTCTTCGATTGGTCGTGGACGACGACTGGCTGAGGTCGGTCTTGTGTTCTTCCTTGGGGAATGAACCGGCTCTAGGCCATGCTTCTGGCGAGGTGCATCTGGCCGTCGCGAGGGCGCCAGCCCCCAGCCCCCTGCCCATAGGGGGAGTGCTGGTCCGTGGCCCTCCGCGCGCGCCTGGGGTGAAGGATGACGTGGAAGACATGCTCGAGCGCGCTCGGGAGCGCCGCACCCTCCGCCAAGGGTTTCTCCGGAGGGCGGCTGATGCAGTGAGCCAGCTTGGTGTAGAGCTTGCTGACGAGGACGCGCGCCTTGTGGCCGAGGGCCTGTGGCTAGCAAAGGAGAGGCGCAAGCTGAAGGTGGCCGTTGCCCTTGCACGCCACCAGCGTGCCCTCGATAATGAGAAAGCCAAGGTGTCGCTGGCGGCTTCTCAGGAGGCCCACTCCCGGGCCATCAAGGAGGCTCAGGAGGCTGACCAGCGGTGCAGGGCCGTAGAGGAGCGGGCGTGGGAGCTCCGGGCTTGGAGTAGCTCCCTGGAGGAGCAGGTGGAGTCGCGTGAGGCGGCCCTTGCATCAATGAAGGGGGCCTTGGTCGACCGGGCGGAGCTCCAGAGACGTGAGGAGGCACTGACGATGGAGGCCACCGAGCGCACCCTGGACCTCGAGCGGTTGGAGACGAGGGAGCGCCTGGTGGCGCGGGCGGAGGATAATGTTGCCACGAGGAAAGCCCGAGCCTTAGAAGAGGTTGATCGCCGGGTGGTGGCGGCCCGCTTGAACCTTGAGCGCGAGTTCAAGGAGAGGCTGGAGTTGATCAAAGTTGAATCAGAGGGTAGGACCGCCGCCCTGAAGGCCAAGCTGGACGAAGTGACGCGGCGTGCAGACACTGCCCGAGCAGCCCTTGGCACGGCACAGGTGGAGCTGGCTTCCTCCCGCGCCGAGGTGCTTCTTCTCCGTCAAAGGGTGGACGCGGCTGAGGCCGTCGCGCGGCGGAGCGAGGACGAGATACGCCAGCGGAAGACCCTGGAGCACATGCATGGCCCTATGCTCCACGCACTTCGGGAAAGAGCTAACACAGCCTTGGGCAACATCTGCGAGGCAACAGTTGGGGAGCCTCATGAGGTTAACTATGCTAGTAACCTTCAGTTCTTCACCGACGTGGTGACACAGCTAGAGACTCGGTCGGGCAGAGCTGACAAGTTGGTGGAGGAGAGGAGCCGTGCCCTGCTTGGGCGGGCTTTTTCTCGTGTCTTCAGTCATCTTCAGAACATGGACCCCCACTTTGACTTCGATGCCGCCATCGCACCGGTGCCCCTGGCCATCCGGGGCAACATGGAGCATTAGGTGGAAGACAACATGGACGCCCTTGTTAGGGCCTTCACCGTTGATGACGATGGTGTGGTCGTGGTGGCTGATGAAGGCGGCGTGGTGAACGGGCCAGGTGCTGGTGACGGCAACGTAGAAGGTGATGGCGAGGCTAGCGATGCTAGTGACGACTCCGGAGGTGCCTCTGAGGATGCATTGGGGGATTTATCTGATTGACCGCGTGTTGTTCCTGTTTTTACCCTGCGTAGAGAGAGTTCGAGCTTGGCCCAGAAGGTTGTAAGAGCATTTTGGGAGGGGGAGCCCCTCGTGTAAAAACTTACAGTTATCGTATTTGTAGACATGATATCACCCATGTGCCTGCGCCAGGCGGCTGGTTTCGTGGCGAGTCGACTGGCTTGTTTACCTTTGACCCACGTGGGCCCCGAGCTAGCCTGCGGAGGGCCGTGGTGTCCTGAGTGCCTCCTGAATGAGCCTATTGAACCTGCAAGAAGACCCTCCTGAGAGGGCGTGGCGATGGCAGTCTGGGCTGCGTGCATGCTGGGCCTGGCCCGGCTCGTGAGGGGCTCACGAGGGGAGGCGGTTGAGGCTGGATGGACGTAAGGCGGTAACCAGAACGCGAGAAATTGCTCAAACGAGACTAAACACCCCTTCCCCGAACACACGCAAGTCTCAAGCTCAACTCTGACTTAAATCCGAACGGGTGAAAAACGACAACCAAAGGAAAGGCAAAAAAGCAGAAAGGCCGCGTCCGGCACCTAGTCTAGTCTTCGACGTCTTCTCACCAACGCGGAGCTAAGTGCTGCCACAGGGCGTGGGCGGGAGCCCCCGAGGCCCGAGGGCGGCTCTTCGGAGACTCCGGGGCGTGTACAGCCCCACTCATTATTACGTGAGAGTGTCACGGGGCGGCGAGCTTCACAGGCACTGGGCCTTCTTCACAGGTATCGGCCTTGCTTCATATCGCCAGACGAGGGCCCCGCCTTGCGCCATACTCTATCGCCAACGATGACGGCCGGAGATCGAGGACGCCATCGATGGGATAGAGCGGTCGCCAGCGGTTCCCCCGACGACCACGGGTCCTCTGCCGGGGATAGGCCCTGAGGCACCTCCCCGGCAGAGGGCCTACCTCCTGAGGACGCCTTGCTCCCAGCGTCGCGGGGGCGAGGCCAGATCTCGGCCCCCCTCCTGCAGCCCCCGGTGCCCTCCTCCTGAGGGGTAGGAAGCTGCTGGATTGGGGCGGCCATCCGGCGCGACAACCTGTTCCTCCTGCGATCCATGGTTAGCGTATGCCTGTTCCTAAGGGATTAGCGGTACCCGATAGTCGCTGCCTCTAGCGCGGTCGACGAAGCCTTCCCTGGGCTCCTGAAAGAGATCGGCTTCGTGTGTCTCTTCCCCCCAGCCTGGGCAAAGGAACGAGCCATGGTCTTCCTCCTGCGCGTGTCCTTGATCCACCATGTGGGGCACATACGCTTCCGGGGCCGCCGCCCCGAATGCCTCGCTGTAGTGCCCCGTGTGCCAAGCGGTCCCGCTCGAGGTTCCCGCCTAGAAGTGGTAGCGCGGTGGCCCACCGGGACCATGGACTGCAGTGGATCCCCCTTCGCTGGCCGGAGGCGGAGGCGGCACTAGCGGCAGCCAGGCGCCGATGGCCAGGGTGGTGTTGGAGTGGCCCTAGAACCCGCTCGGAGCTGTGAGGGCGCGTGTGGGGCCTCCGTGTGGTCCGCCTTGGGCCTGAGGCGGTGGCTGGGCGCCGAAGGGGTGAGCCCCCGAGGCGGCGGAGCCCAGGAGCTCCGCCACCCGCTCCAGGAGCACGTCGCGGCCGCCCTCTAGCAGCCTGCATCGCAGTAGCTCTCGGGCCACGGTGAGTGCGGCCCTTGAGTTTGCCTGCTCTTGTCGGGTGTACGGCGCCGTGGCCGCGGTGTGGCTTGAGGCCCTTGCTGCCGACCGCACCTGCCGCGCGTGAGAGCTGGTGCTGCCTGGCCGCGTCGCCCGCGGCCCGCAGCGCCCTGCGGACCGCGGGCTGCCTGGGGCACAGGGTTGAGGTCGCCCTGGGCAAGTGGCTCTGCGCGGGTGGGCCAGGCCGCCCAGGGATCGGGATTGCCCGTTGGGTCGCCGGACATGATGATGATGATGCGACGGGCGGCGAAACACGAGGCAACGGAAGGCGGATTCCGGTGCACCCTTACCTGGCGCGCCAAATGTCGGATTTCGGGTTCCGGCAGACCCTCAAGGTTCGAACTCTGGGGTGCACGCGGAGATCGCACCCCCTACCTACCCATGTCTCGCCTCGCAAGGATCTAAACTACACGAAGAACAGCACAGAGGACACGAGATTTATACTGGTTCAGGCCACCATTGTGGTGTAATACCCTACTCCAGTGTGTGGTGTGGTGGATTGCCTCTGGGGCCGATGATGAATAGTACAAAGGAAGAACAGCCCCGCGAGGGTCTGTTCTTGGCTGGTGTAATGAACTGCTGGGGGAGTTCAGTCGCCTCTCTCTCTCTCTCTCTCTCTCTCTCTGTATCAAATGCCTCTAGTCTCCTCCGTCTCTAGATGCGGGATCCAGATCCCCCTACCCTGTGGGTGGCTAGTCCTATTTATAGACGGAGGCCCTGGGCCTCTTCCCAAATATTGAGTGGGAAGGGCGCCAACAATCGGCCATTTTGAAGGGGAACATCTAGTACACTTATCCTGACTAAAGTTGGTCCTCGCCTGCCAAAGACCCTGACGATGACGCCGGCTTGGGCTCCACGATGACCTCCATCCTGCCGTCCTGCCGGTCTTGGTCTTGTTACACCGAAATGGATGCCTTTGCTTGATACTCTCGCCTGCGCTTCCCTCCTTTGCACCAAAGAGGAAATAAGGACTCTGCGCAGGCCGGTGCCCGCCTAGCGCCCGCCTAGCCTTGGTCGTCATGGCTTGCATCATGGGAACCTCGCGAGGTACCCCGCCTTGATCTCTCCGCCTCCTCGTGAGCCAGCCTAATGAGGCTGTGCCCGAGGAAGCCTCCTGTCATCCGCCCCGCGAGGCTTGGCCCCTCACGAGGGTCTTGAGCATGTGTTGATGAAGATGGGCCATACTGGGCCACTCCTGGAGCCACGCCGCAGGCCGCAGGCAGGCAAGTCTGGGTACCCCCGTTCCCAAAACACCGACAGCGTGCCTCACTGCCAAAAATTGAGTATTTTTTTCACTACATACCTCAAAGCCTCTAAGCAGACTCGGAAATGCTTCCTTCAAACCACTTGTGGAGGATGAAATTTTCTTGAGCACCGTGCTCATTAATGAGCGGTGCTCCTCCGAGAGCGCAGCTCGCTCCATAATGCCTGTCAGTATGTCCGGTCGGGCATCGAACCGCGCCGGACCGTTCTCATCGCCCCCCTTGGGAGCCAAACGCTCTGGGCTTAGGGCGGCTGACGAATTGGCTTCCGGCTTCGGCAGATTCGGACTCCTCCGTGATGACACCTCGGTGTCGCCCGCTTCATGAGGCGTAGAGGTGGGTGGGGTCTCGCTCTCCATCATCTCCGGAGAAAGATCCCGCGAAGACGAACTCTGTTGAGAAGAACTGCTAGCCGGACTACAAAAGACGAATCCTGGTTATTGATCTCGGAGAAACACAGTACCTTCAAATTAACGATTAACTTACAGCTTGGTGGAGGGCTGGCCCGTTGGCGGGCATGACGTGGTGAGGGTGCCCGTCGGGGCAGAGCCCCCTGGTGATACCTTTTTCCCTTGCTTGGGCATCTTCGTCTCCAAGTTTTCGGAGGCGGCCCTCTTCTTCCCACGCGGGGAGGAGGCTTTAGCCTCCCCTTCCTGACTATCCTCCTCAGGGGAGGTGACAATTCCCCCGGTTCGGATGCGCAACGTGTGAAGGTCGGTTTCTTTGTTCTTCCCCTTGTATTTCCCTAAGGGCATTTTGCTGAGCACCCGGTCAAGCATCTTGGCGATGGTGGGATTAGGCGAGCCTTCGGGAAGTGGCACCGGACACCTGATTCTCTCCGCCTTGCTGAGCCATTCCTGGCCACGGATGATTTTCAGAATAACAACTATGGCAAATATAAAACATAGTGTCCGGTATCAAGATTACTTACTTGGGTATCTAGGCGGTTGTAGCTTAGGCCCGCATCCTCGGTGGTGTCCAGACACTCTACTTGTGGTCCGAAGAATAATTTGCACATCCCTTCGAGCTTCAGGCCGAAGAAGTGCTTAACAGTCCGCGGAACCTCTGGATTGAACTCCCACATCCGGAGAGGCCGGTGTTGGCACGACAACAGCCGTCGGATTAACATCACTTGAATTATGCTGACAAGATTGATGTCCCTCTCAAGAAGCTCCCGGATGCGGCTCTACAGTACTGGTACATCGCCAGGGCTGGCCCCCAATTCCGTCCTACGTTGGTCCAAGACGCTAGTTGTGACGGAGGGCCCGAGTGAAACTCGGGGGCGGTGAGGGAGTCCTGGATTAGGGGGTGTCCGGATAGCCGGACTACCATCATCAGCCGAACTATCATCGGCCGGACTATCATCATCGACCGGACTCCAAGACTATGAAGATACAAGATTGAAGACTTTGCCCCGTGTCCGGATGGGACTTTCCTTGGCGTGGAAGGCAAGCTTGGTGATACGGATATGTAGATCTCCTACCATTGTAACCGACTCTATGTAACCCTAGCCCTCTCCGATGTCTATATAAACCGGATGGCTCTAGTCCGTAGGACACAACAACAACAATCATACCATAGGCTAGCTTCTAGGGTTTAGCCTCCTTGATCTCGTGGTAGATCCACTCTTGTAAACATCCACAATATCAATATCAATCAAGCAGGACATAGGGTTTTACCTCCATCAAGAGGGCCCGAACCTGGGTAAAACATCGTGTCCCTTGTCTCCTGTTACCATCCGCCTAGGCGCACAGTTCGGGACCCCCTACCCGAGATCCGCCGGTTTTGACACCGACATTGGTGCTTTCATTGAGAGTTCCTCTGTGTCGTCACCGATAGGCTTGATGGCCTCTTCAATCTACAAAGACGCAGTCCTGGGTGAGACTTTTCTCCCCGGACAGATCTTCGTATTCGGCAGCTTCGTACTGCGGGCCAACTCACTTGGCCATCTGGAGCAGATCGAAAGCTACGCCCCTGGCCGTCAGGTCAGGTTTGGGAGCCTAAACTTCACGGCCGATATCCGCGGGGACTTGATCTTCGACGGATCCGAGCCACAGCCGAGCGTGCCGTGCTGTCACGATGGGCATGACCTAACTCTGCCGCCGGACAACACCTTGGAGGCCGCACACGAATCCGCTCCGACCCATAGTCCGGAGCCGATCGCTCAGATCGAGGACGGATGGCTGGACACCGCCTCGGGAGCTGCAACTTCTACGGCGATGGAGCCGAACACTTACCTTGTCCCGCACAAAGCTCATGACTCCGAGGTGCCGGACTCTCTGCCGGACTCCGAACCTCCTGCGCCCCTGCCAGTCGAATCCGATTGGGCGCCGATCATGGAATTCACCGCTGCGGACATCTTTCAGCACTCACCCTTTGGCGATATCTTAAATTCGCTGAAGCATCTCTCGCTATCCGGAGAGCCCTGGCCGAACTACGGCCAGGACGGTTGGGACGCGGACGACGAAGAAATTCAGAACCCACCCACCACCCACTTTGTAGCCACCGTCGACGATCTAACCGACGTACTCGACTACGACTCCGAAGACATCGACGGTATGGACGACGATGCTGGAGACTATCAAGAACCAGTGCCTACAGGACACTGGAAGACCACCTCGTCGTACGACATATACATGGTGGACACCCCAAAAGACGGGGACGGCGAAGAAGCAGCGGAGGCCGATTCCTTAAAGAAACAGCCCAAGCGCCAACGTCAGTGGCGCCGCTCTAAATCCCGCCACAGCAAGAATGGAGATTCCAGCACAGGAGATAATAGCACCCCGGAAAGTGCCGAAGACAACCCCCTCCAGCACGATCCAGCGTAGGAGGAGGCAGAAGCAAGCCCTCACGAGAGGGCGACAGACGACGAGGTCGAGGATGATAATTACTTACCTCCCTCTGGAGACGAGGCAAGCCTCGACGACGACGAATTCGTCGTGCCTGAGGATCCCGTCGAACAAGAGCGTTTCAGACGCAGGCTAATGGCCACGGCAAACAGCCTAAAGAAAAAGCAGCAACAGCTTCAAGCTGATCAAGACCTACTGGCCGACAGATGGACCGAGCTCCTCGCGGCCGAAGAGTATGAACTCGAACGCCCCTCCAAAAGTTACCCAAAACGCAAGTTGCTCCCTCGACTAGAGGAGGAAGCGTACAAACCTGCATCACCAGCGCACAATACGGCAGACCGATCACCTCGTGGCCGTGACAGAGAGGCATGCAAACCCTCCGCCAAAACCGTACCCCAGCATCGCTCAAAAAGCATGAAGCCACGGGGGAACGCGCCGGACTTGCGAGATATATTGGAGGACAAGGCAAGACAATCCAGATCTATCTATGGATCACGTGGGCGCCCCAAGACCCACGACGAACACCGTCGCGCCGGATACAACTACTCCGGCCGGGCCGAACACAACAGACAACGCTCTCTCGAGCTACGTCGCGATATTTCTCAATACAGAGGCGCCGCACACCCACTATGCTTCACTGACGAAGTAATGGATCATCAGATCCCTGAAGGGTTTAAACCTGTTAATATCGAATCCTATGATGGCACAACAGACCCCGCGGTTTGGATTGAGGATTATCTCCTCCATATACATATGGCCCGCGGCGACGATCTTCACGCCATCAAATATCTCCCGCTCAAGCTTAAAGGACCAGCTCGGCATTGGCTTAACAGCCTGCCCGTAGAGTCAATTGGATGCTAGGAAGACCTAGAAGCCGCATTCCTCGACAACTTCCAGGGCACGTATGTGCGACCACCGGACGCAGATGACCTAAGCCACATAATCCAGCAGCCAGACGAATCGGCCAGGCAATTCTGGACACGGTTCCTAACAAACAAAAATCAAATCGTCGACTGTCCGGATGCAGAGGCCCTCGCTGCCATCAAACATAACATCCGCGACGAGTGGCTGGCCCGGGACCTAGGACAGGAGAAGCCGAAATCCATGGCAGCCCTCACATCACTCATGACCCGCTTCTGTGTTGGAGAGGATAGCTGGCTAGCTCGCAGCAACAACCTCACCAAAAACGCTGGCAGTCCGGATACCAAGGACCGCAATGGCAGGTTGCGTCGAAACAAAAACAAACGCCGCATTAACGGCGACAGCAATGAGGATATGGCAGTCAACGCCGGATTCCGAGGCTCCAAGCCCGGTCAACGAAAGAAGCCATTCAAAAGAACCACTCCGGGCCCGTCCCATTTGGACCGAATACTCGACCGCTCCTGTCAAATACATGGAACCCCCGAAAAGCCAGCTAACCACACCAACAGAGATTGTTGGGTATCCAAGCAGGCAGGCAAATTAATCGCCGAAAACAGTGACAAGGGGCTACACAGCGATGACGAGGAAGAGACCCGGACGCCGAACAACAGAGGACAAAAGGGATTCCCCCCTCAAGTTCGGACGGTAAACATGATATACGCAACGCATATTCCCAAGAGGGAGCGGAAGCGTGCACTAAGGGACGTATACGCGATGGAGCCAGTCGCCCCAAAATTCAACCCATGGTCCTCTTGCCCGATCACTTTCGATCGAAGAGACCATCCGACCAGTATCCGCCATGGCGGATTCGCCGCATTGGTTTTAGACCCAATCGTCGATGGATTTCACCTCACGAGAGTCCTGATGGACGGCGGCAGTAGCCTGAACCTACTTTATCAGGATACAGTGCGCAAGATGGGCATAGACCCTTCAAGGATTAAACCTACAAAGACAACCTTCAAAGGTGTCATACCAGGCGTCGAGGCCAGTTGTACAGGCTCAGTTACACTGGAAGTGGTCTTCGGATCCCCGGATAATTTCCGAAGCGAGGAGTTAATCTTCGACATAGTCCCGTTCCGCAGTGGCTATCACGCTCTGCTCGGACGAACCGCATTCGCAAAATTCAACGCGGTGCCGCATTATGCATACCTTAAGCTCAAGATGCCAGGCCCTCGTGGAGTCATCACGGTCAATGGAAACACGAAATGCTCCCTCCAAACGGAGGAACATACAGCGGCTCTCGCGGCAGAAGTACAGAGCAGCCTTTTAAGGCAATTTTCGAGTTCGGCCGTTAAACGACCGGACACGGCCAAACGCGCCCGGAGCAACATCAACCAAGACCACCTGGCACGTTCCGAGCATGCGTAGCAATGCGGCCTCAACCCCAGCCCTCGCTCAATTGTAAGACAAACTCTCCGCGTACATAATTACGCCCTGGAGATACCATGGGCATAGGGGGAGAGGCACAACCACAACAGACCCAGAGTGTGGTTCGACCACACCAGGGGCTCCCAAGTGTGTCGCTCTTTTTATCTTTTATTTTTATCTTTTTTTATACAGAACTCTGTCCGGCGGCGAACCTGCCGAACTCATGATGCAACAGCCAGGGAGGGACAAAGGCCGCGACGAACACTCAGGTGGTCTCCATTACGAGCATTAAATTTGTTAAATACACCATTCCGCGGCCTACCCCTGGAGGGAGACGCCTTTAATTCGTCCAATCCCTTGCTTTACGCACTATTTGTATCATTCCGTACTCATAACAGATCTTCTCGAATAATATGAAGCACTTTTTGCCCATAATTGCATTACATTATATATATATATATATATATATATATATATATATATATATATATATATATATATATATATATATGTTCATTTATGACATGTTGCATCCGTACATTTTGGTACGGCCAAATATACCAGGGGCTTATGTTCCCCGCATTATGGTGTGATAAAGTCCGCACACTTTCACAAGTGTGGCACCCCAAACTTATAGCATTATATGAATCGGCTCCGAATCATGTCTTGGGTCAATAGTTGGGTTTGCCCGGCTCCCATGTTTGGCACCTTATGTTTCCGTTCTATCGGCTAAGGTAGCACTGGGAGAACCACTGCGATTGCGCCCCGGTTGAGCCGGGTTAACGCCTCAGTGGAGAAAGCTAAAACTGGCTGTCATGATAAGGCGAGAGACTGGTGGCTGTTCGAGAGGTCCTTTCGGGTCCTTAAAGACCTACGCCGCTTCGAGCGAAGTTCCGGATAATGTCCGACGAAGGCGTGGATAGCGCCCCTAATTCGATCTTCCGAATACTAGGGGCTTCGCCGAAATTTAAAATTATAGAATTCTATGGCTAAGTGAGAGTGTTCAAGCACTATAAGTCCGGTTGCCTTGTTCATTGTGTTGAGAGCCTCCCTAGATGGACCCAAAAATGGGAACAAGAGTGCTCAAGTTTATCCCGAACACCCCAGCACTCGTGGCATGGGGGCTGAAGCCGACGACTTGCCATCTCTCAGATTTAATAAACGGCCGCACAGAAGGTAATATTTTAAATTAACAAGCGTTGCTTAGCGCATATGAACAAAGTTTTCAGCGCACAGGATAACACATTGCGAATTTACTCAATAATTACATCCCTGGGGCACTCAGCCGCAATCTTGCGGGCACCCTTCAGAACAGTCTTATAGTACATTTCGGGCGTAAGATATTCCTTGCCCGTTGGTGGCGCGTCAGTGATTAGCTTCTCCACATCCAGCTTGCCCCAATGCACCTTTGCGCGGGCAAGGGCCCGACGAGCACCTTCAATACAGGCGGAGCGCTTGATAACCTCCACCCAGGGGCTCGCATCCACCAACCGTCGCACGAGGCCGAAGTAGCTCCCAGGCATGGCCTCTCCAGGCCACAGCCGGACTACGAGGCCCTTCATGGCCTGCTCGGCCGCCTTGTGGAGCTCGACCAGCTGCTTCAGCTGGTCGCTAGGGGGCACCGGATGGCCGGCCTCAGCATACTGAGACCAGAAGACCTTCTCCATTGAGCTCCCCTCCTCGGCTCGATAGAATGCGGCGACATCAGATACATTGCGATGCAGATCTGCAAATGCCCCTGGAGAGCTCCTAATACGGGTAAGTAACACGTAATTTACATTCACATGCTTGCTTTGCATGAAAAATGCCTTACCCGCTGCTATCTTCCTCACCAACTCAATCTCCTGAAGGGACTTATGGGCATCGGACTTGGCAGTCTTGGCACTTTCGAGAGCCGAGGCAAGCTCGGACTCTCGAGTCTTTGAGTCACACTCCAAACTCTCATGCTTTTCCATGAGAGCCTGGAGCTCTTGCTGAACCACCGTCACCCGCGCCTCCTGCTTTTCTCGCTCTGCTCGTTCCGCGGCCGCATTGCGTTCGGCCACAGACACGGCCTCCTTCAGGGTTGCCACCTCGTTCGTGGCCCCTGCAGTACCCATGTTATCCTTGTTATTTTTTGTTGCAACCTAAATCCTTTTCTGTAAAGTACAATTTCAAAGTGGTGTTACTCACCTTCTTTGTCCTGGAGCTGCTTCTTGGCGCGGCCGAGCTCTTGCTCAGACCGCTCGAGCTCCTACTTCAAAGCACCGACCTCCGCAGTCAGTGCGATAGAGGTCAGCTGCGTAGCCTGCAACCCATATTGACATAATTTTTTAGCAACCCTGCGTATATCTTTTTTTTCAGATCCTCAGTCCGGCTTTTCTTTCCGAACACCGAACCGAGCATCAGGGGCTACTGTCTATGCGGTATTACATTGCATATTTTTAACTTCTTACCTCAAAGCCTGATAGAAGGCTACTGCAGGCTTCGGTCAGCCCGCTCTTGGCGAGCTGTACCTTCTGAATCATCGCACTCATAATAGTGCGGTGTTCTTCCTCGATGGAAGCGCTCTGGAGCGCCTCCAACAAATTGTCCGGCGCATCCGGTTGGACGGAAGCCGCCGGCGTCACGGTCTTGCCCTTCGTGCGAAGGGGCCGCCGACCAGACTCCGAACCACTGCGGGTTCTGATATGGAGTCCGGCACAAAGTCCGGGAGGCCGCCTTGTGGCGCCTCCAGAGCCTCCCCCTGAGGGGCCCCTTCTTGGGATCCCACCTCGGTGTCGTCGGTGTCGCGAGGGGTGGAGGCGGTCGGGATGGAGTCTACCTCCGACGGAGCCAACGACCCGCTCGATGAAGCGGGGAGATCATCATTGGCCGGACTACAGGCAGCATGCGGCATCAGAATGACACTATGTGACGCATAAAAAGAAATTATAACTCATTCAGGACTCCGGATACTTACGATCTCGCCGGAGGCCTGGCCCTTGAAGGCCATTCTTCCTCGCCAACGTTGATGTTGGCGGAGCTGTCTGGGGGAATAGTCCTTCCCCTCTTGGACCCTTCGGCCTCCCCTGTTGGGGAAGCCCTCCTCTTCCTCTCTCCCCCCTCTGGGAGAGAGTCCTCTTTCTCCTCCTCGTTTTCGGGGGAGGAGTCCACCCCAGAGTCGTCGGACACCTGAAAACGGGAACTCTTTCGAGCACCCGTGGCCTCCTTCTTGGCCTTCTTCTCCAGCACCACGTGTGGTGCCGGAACCAGCAGCCTCGCTAGACGGGCGTCTACTGGGTTTTCTGGCATAGGAGCCGGGCAGATAATCTGCTCCGCCTTCCTCATCCAGTCCTGTCAAAGGAAAAGGGGAAATTAAAACCCGCATAGAGTCAAACTATGAAAAGCAAGTGTCCCGTAAAGGGGTAGAATCACTTACCTCGTCGGCTTGGCGCTGCGAGTGAAATCCGCGATCTTCAGTCGCGGATGCGGGGGCTTCGGCGCCCTTAAACAGCACCCTCCAGGCGCCTTCGTACGTCGTGTCGAAGAGCCCTCTCAGCGCCTAGTGCTGTTCCGGATTGAACTCCCACAGATTGAATGCTCGCTCTTGGCATGGGAGAATCCGGCGGACGAGCATGACTTGGACCACGTTAACCAGCCTGAGCTTCTTCACCAGCTTCTGGATACAGGCTTGGAGTCCCGTCACCTCCTCCGAACTACCCCACAGCAAGCCCTTCTCTTTCCAGGAGGTGAGCTGCGTGGGGATACCAGATCTAAACTCGGGGGCCGCCGCCCACTTAGGGTCGCGCGGCTCAGTGATATAGAACCACCCCGATTGCCATCCCTTGACGGATTCCACGAAGGACCCTTCGAACCAAAGGACATTGGGCATCTTGCCCAACATGGTGCCTCCGCACTCCGCTTGAGTGCCCTTCACTACCTTCGGCTTGACATTGAAGGTCTTGAGCCACAAGCCGAAGTGGGGCTGGATGCAGAGGAAGGCCTCGCACACAACGATAAACACCGAGATGTTGAGGATGAAGTTCGGCGCCAGATCATGGAAATCCAGGCCGTAATAGAACATGAGCCCCTGGACAAAGGGGTGAAGTGGAAAGCCCAGTCCGCGGAGGAAGTGCGGAAGAAAAACGACCCTCTCATGGGGCCTGGGGGTGGGGATGAGCTGCCCCTCGTCGGGCAGCCGGTGCGCGATGTCGCCAGACAGGTATCCGGCACTGCGCAGTCTTTCGATGTGCTCCTCCGTAACGGAGGAGGTCATCCACTTGCCTCCCGCTCCAGACATGACTGAGGAAGGTTGAGACGGGATGTGCGGGCTTGGGCGCTGGAGCTCGAGTGCGCGGAGATGGATAAGCAAAGGAGGAAGAAGGCGTAGGTGAAAAGGTGAATCCTCATCCCTTATATGGGCGGGCGAAGTCTACGCGTCCCCCACCGGCCTGGTAAAACTCGCTTATCCCCCAAGGTCACCATCAATGGCGCGGTTGGGTTACCCACGTCCGTATTGATGAGAATCTCGGATTAAGGGGGAACATGATCTCTGCTTCGACAAGACATGCCAAGGAAACCGCTTCGCTAAATGCGCTGAGGTGGTAGAGTAAAAAACGATTCAAGTAATGGCTTGGTAGTGGCGTGACGTCATGCCGCAAAAAACGTCAGTAGATCAAACTTGTGTATACATTATTCTCTCTACAGTGGAATGTGGAATTTATTTTGCAGAGCCGGACACTATCCTGGTGTTCACAATCTTCTATCATTCGGAGGAGGAACCCGCCTTGCAATGCCAAGCAATATACGCGCCGGACTTATCGTCATTGAAGCCTGGTTCAGGGGCTACTGAGGGAGTCCTGGATTAGGGGGTGTCCAGATAGCCGGACTACCATCATCAGCCGAACTATCATCGGTCGGACTATCATCATCGACCGAATTCCAAGACTATGAAGATACAAGATTGAAGACTTCGCCCCGTGTCCGGATGGGACTTTCCTTAGCGTGGAAGGCAAGCTTGGCGATACGGATATGTAGATCTCCTACCATTGTAACCGACTCTATGTAACCCTAGCCCTCTCCGGTGTCTATATAAACCGGATGGCTCTAGTCCGTAGGACACAACAACAACAATCATACCATAGGCTAGCTTCTAGGGTTTAGCCTCCTTGATCTCGTGGTAGATCCACTCTTGTAAACATCTACAATATCAATATCAATCAAGCAGGATGTAGGGTTTTACCTCCATCAAGAGGGCCCGAACCTGGGTAAAACATCGTGTCCCTTGTCTCCTGTTACCATCCGCCTAGACGCACAGTTCGGGACCCCCTACCCGAGATCCGCCGGTTTTGACACCGACAGGCGGCTACCCACTTTGTGCCTCTGGGAGCTGTGGCATAAAACCACCTCCATTGCCATACATCGGATACTTCTGGGAAAGAACCCTCTGGCCATGGGGCATCGGCGTTCCTGCTTATTATGGCACCTCCGCACTCCACATGTCGCCCCTCGATCATCTTCGGCTTCACATTAAAGGTCTTGAGCCATAAGCCGAAGTGTGGAGTGACGTGGAGTAAAGCCTCACACAGAATGATGAACGACGAGATATGGAGGATAGCGTCTGGAGCTAGATCATGAAAATCCAACCCGTAATAGAACATGAGCCACCTCACAAAGGGATCGAGGGTGAGACCAAAGCCGCAGAGGAAGTGAGGAACAAACACGGCGCTCTCATTGGGCTCCGGCGTAGGGATGACCTGCCCTGGAGCAGGATGAAGGAAATATGCCCTAGAGGCAATAATAAAGTGATTATTTATTTCCTTATATCATGATAAATGTTTATTATTCATGCTAGAATTGTATTAGCCGGAAACATAATACATGTGTGAATACATAGACAAACAGAGTGTCACTAGTATGCCTCTACTTGACTAGCTCATTAATCAAAGATGGTTATGTTTCCTAACCATGGACAAAGAGTTGTCATTTGATTAACGGGATCACATCATTAGGAGAATGATGTGATTGACTTGACCCATTCCGTTAGCTTAGCACTTGATCGTTTAGTATGTTGTTGTTTCTTTCTTCATGACTTATACATGTTCCTATGACTATGAGATTATGCAACTCCCGTTTACCGGAGGAACACTTTATGTGCTACCAAACGTCACAACGTAACTGGGTGATTATAAAGGTGCTCTACAGGTGTCTCCGAAGGTACATGTTGGGTTGGCGTATTTCGAGATTAGGATTTGTCACTCCGATTGTCGGAGAGGTATCTCTGGGCCCTCTCAGTAATACACATCACTTAAGCCTTGCAAGCATTGCAACTAATGAGTTAGTTGCGGGATGATGTATTACGGAACGAGTAAATAGACTTGCCGATAACGAGATTGAACTAGGTATTGAGATACCGACGATCGAATCTCGGGCAAGTAACATACCGATGACAAAGGGAACAACGTATGTTGTTATGCGGTTTGACCGATAAAGATCTTCGTAGAATATGTGGGATCCAATATGAGCATCCAGGTTCCGCTATTGGTCATTGACCGGAAACGTGTTTCGGTCATGTCTACATAGTTCTCGAACCCGTAGGGTCCACACACTTAAGGTTTCTATGACAATTTTATTATGAGTTTATGCGTTTTGATGTACCGAAGGAGTTCGGAGTCCCGAATGAGATCGGGGACATGACGAGGAGTCTCGAAATGGTCGAGACATAAAGATCGATATATTAGACGACTATATTCGGACTTCGGAAAGGTTCCGAATGATTCGGGTATTTTCCGGAGTACCGGAGAGTTACGGGAATTCGCCGGGGAGTATATGGGCCTTATTGGGCCATACGGGAATAGAGGAGAGAGGCCGAAAGGAAGGAGGCGCGCAGCCCCCCTCTGGTCCGAATTGGACAAGGGGTGCAACCCCCTTTTCCTTCCTCCTTAGCCGTGTGCGGTGCCCCCCTCCACCATATTCCACCTCGGTCATATCGTAGCGGTGCTTAGGCGAAGCCCTGCGTTGGTAGAACATCATCATCGTCACCACGCCGTCGTGTTGACGGAACTCATCCCCGATACCCTGCTGGATCGGAGTCCGGGGATCGTCATCGAGCTGAACGTGTGCTAAACTCGGAGGTGCCGTATGTTCGGTACTTGGATCGGTCGGATCGTGAAGACGTACGACTACATCAACCGCTTTGTCATAACGCTTCCGCTTTCAGTCTACGAGGGTACGTGGACAACACTATCCCCTCTCGTTGCTATGCATCACCATGATCTTGCGTGTGCGTAGGAATTTTTTTGAAATTACTACGTTCCCCAACAGTGGCATCCGAGCCTAGGTTTTATGCGTAGATGTTATATGCACGAGTTGAACACAAGCGAGTTGTGGGCGATACAAGTCATACTGCTTACCAGCATGTCATACTTTGGTTTGGCGGTATTGTTGGATGAAGCGGCCCGGACCGACATTACGCGTACGCTTACGCGAGACTGGTTTTACCGCCGTGCTTTGCACACAGGTGACTAGCGGGTGTCTGTTTCTCCAACTTTAGTTGAACCGAATGTGGCTACGCCCGGTCCTTGCGAAGGTTAAAACATCACTAACTTGATGAACTATCGTTGTGATTTTGATGCGTATGTAAGAACGGTTCTTGCTCAGCCCGTAGCAGCCACGTAAAATTTGCAACAACAAAGTAGAGGACGTCTAACTTGTTTTTGTAGGGCATGTTGTGATGTGATATGGTCAAGACGTGATGCTATATTTTATTGTATGAGATGATCATGTTTTGTAACCGAAGTTATCGGCAACTGGCAGGAGCCATATGGTTGTCGCTTTATTGTATGAAATGCAAACGCCCTGTAATTGCTTTACTTTATCACTAAGCGGTAGCGATAGTCGTAGAAGCAATAGATGGCGTAACGACAACGATGCTACGATGGAGATCAAGGTGTCGCACCGGTGACGATGGTGATCACGATGGTGCTTCGGAGATGGAGATCACAAGCACAAGATGATGATGGCCATATCATATCACTTATATTGATTGCATGTGATGGTCATATCATGTCACGTAATGATTGCATGTGATGTTTATCTTTTATGCATCTTATTTTGCTTAGTTCGACGGTAGCATTATAAGATGATCTCTCACTAATTATCAAGAAGTGTTCTCCCTGAGTATGCACCGTTGCGAAAGTTCTTCGTGCTGAGACACCATGTGATGATCGGGTGTGAAAGGCTCTACGTTCAAATACAAGGGGTGCAAAACAGTTGCACACGCGGAATACTCAGGTTAAACTTGACGAGCCTAGCATATACAGATATGGCCTCGGAGCACGGAGACCGAAAGGTCGAGCGTGAATGATATAGTAGATATGATCAACATAGTGATGTTCACCATTGAAAACTACTCCATCTCACGTGATGATCGGACATGGTTTAGTTGATTTGGATCACGTGATCACTTAGATGACTAGAGAGATGTCTGTCTAAGTGGGAGTTCTTAAGTAATATGATTAATTGAACTTAAATTTATCATGAACTTAGTCCTGGTAGTATTTTGCAAATTATGTTGTAGATCAATAGCTTGCGTTGTTGCTTTCATATGTTTATTTTGATATGTTCCTAGAGAAAATTGTGTTGAAAGATGTTAGTAGCGATGATGCGGATTGGATCCGTGATCTGAGGTTTATCCTCATTGCTGCACAGAACAATTATGTCCTTAATGCACCGCTAGGTGACAGACCTATTGTAGGAGCAGATGCAGACGTTATGAACGTTTGGCTAGCTCAATATGATGACTACTTGATAGTTTAGCGCACCATGCTTAACGGCTTAGAATCGGGACTTCAAAGACGTTTTGAACGTCATGGACCATATGAGATGTTCCAGGAGTTGAAGTTAATATTTCAAGCAAATACCCGAGTTGAGAGATATGAAGTCTCCAACAAGTTCTATAGCTAAAAGATGGAGGAGAATTGCTCAACTAGTGAGCATGTGCTCAGATTGTTTGGTTACTACAATCGCTTGAATCAAGTGGGAGTTAATCTTCCAGATAAGATAGTGATTGACAGAATTCTCTAGTCACCACCACCAAGTTAGTAGAACTTCATGATGAACTATAATATGCAAGGGATGATGAAAAAAATTCCCAAGCTCTTCGCGATGCAAAAAATCGGCGAAGGTAGAAATCAAAGAAAAACATCAAAGTGTTGATGGTGGACAAGATCACTAGTTTAAAAAAAAAGGCAAAGGGAAGAAGGGGAACTTCAAGAAGAACAGCAAGCAAGTTGCTGCTCAAGTGAAGAAGCCCAAGTCTGGACCTAAGCCTAAGACTAAGTGATTCTACTTCAAAGGGACTGGTCACTGGAAGTGGAACTACCCCAAGTATTTGGCGGATAAGAAGGGTGGCAAAGTGAACATAGGTATATTTGATATACATGTTATTGATGTGTACTTTACTAGTGTTTATAGCAACCCCTTGGTATTTGATACTGGTTCAGTTGCTAAGAGTAGTAACTCGAAACGGGAGTTGCAGAATAAACAGAAACTAGTTGAGGGTGAGGTGACGATGTGTGTTGGAAGTAGTTCCAAAGATTGATATGATCATCATCGCACACTCCCTATACTTTCAGGATTAGTGTTGAACCTAAATAAGTGGTATTTGGTGTTTGCATTGAGCATGAATCTGATTTGATCATGTTTATTGCAATACGGTTATTCATGTAAGTTAGAGAATAATTGTTGTTCTGTTTACATGAATAAAACCTTCTATGGTCATACACCCAATGAAAATGGTTTGTTGGATCTTGATCGTGTGATACACATATTCATAATATTGAAACCAAAAGATGTAAAGTTAATAATGATAGTGCAACTTATTTGTGGCACTGCCGTTTAGGTCATATTGGTGTAAAGCGCATGAAGAAACTCCATGCTGATGGGCTTTTGGAATCTCTTGATTATGAATCACTTGATGCTTGCGAACCATGCCTCATGGGCAAGATGACTAAAACTCCGTTCTCCGGAACAATGGAGCGAGCAACAGATTTGTTGGAAATAATACATACTGATGTATGCGATCCAATGAGTGTTGATGCCCGTGGCTAGTATCGTTATTTTCTGACCTTCACAGATGATTTGAGAAGATATGGGTATATCTACTTAATGAAACACAAGTCTGAAACATTTGAAAAGTTCAAAGAATTTCAGAGTGAAGTGGAGAATCATCGTAAGAAGAAAATAAAATTTCTACGATCTGATCGTGGAGGAGAATATTTGAGTTACGAGTTTGGCCTTCATATAAAACAATGTGGAATAGTTTCACAGCTCACGCCACATGGAACACCACAATGTAATGGTGTGTCCGAACGTCATAACCGCACTTTATTGGATATGGTGCGATCTATGATGTATCTTACCGATTTACCACTACCGTTTTGGGGTTATGCATTGGAGACAGCTGCATTCACGTTTAAAAGGCCACCATCTAAATCCATTGAGACGACACCGTGGTTTAGCAGTAAACCTAAGCTGACATTTCTTAAAGTTTGGAGTTGCGATGCTTATATGAAAAAGGTTTTCAACCTGATAAGCTCGAACCCAAATCGGAGAAGTGTGTCTTCAGAGAATACCCAAAGGAAACTATTGGGTACACCTTCTATCACAGATCCGAAGGCAAAACATTCATTGCTAAGAATGGATCCTTTCTAGAGAAGGAGTTTCTCTCGAAAGAAGTGAGTGGGAGGAAAGTAGAGCTTGATAAGGTAATTTGTACTTCTCCCGAATTGGAAAGTAGTTCATCACAGAAATCAGTTCCAGTGATTCCTACACCAATTAGTGAGGAAGTTAATGATGATGATCATGAAACTTCAGATCAAGTTGCTACCAAACCTCGTAGGTCTTCCAGAGTAAGATCCGCACCAGAGTGGTACGGTAATCATGTTCTGGAAATCATGTTACTAGACCATGATGAACCTACAAACTATGAGGAAGCGATGATGAGCCCAGATTCCGCGAAATCGCTTGAGGCCATGAAATCTGAGATAGGATCCATGTATGAGAACAAAGTGTGGACTTTGGTGGACTTGCCCGATGATCGGCAATCCATAGAAAATAAATGGATCTTCAAGAGGAAGACGGACACTGATAGTAGTGTACTATCTACAAAGCTAGACTTGTCGAAAAAGGTTTTTGACAAAGTTCAAGGTGTTGAATACAATGAGATTTTCTCACTCGTATCAATGCTTAAAAGTCTGTCCGAATCATGTTAGCAATTGCCACATTTATGAAATTTGGCAAAAGGATGTCAAAATTGCATTCCTTAATGAATTTATTAAAGAAGAGTTGTATATGATGCAACCAGAAGGTTTTGTCAATCCTAAAGGTGCTAACAAAGTGTGCAAGCTCCAGCATTCCATTTATGGACTGGTGCAAGCCTCTCGGAGTTGGAATATACGCTTTGATGAGTTGATCAAAGCATATGGTTTTATACAGACTTTTTGAGAAGCCTGTATTTACAAGAAAGTGAGTGGGAGCTTTCTAGAATTTCTAATATTATATGTGGATGACATATTGTTGATTGGAAATGATATAGAAATTCTGGATAGCATGAAAGGATACTTGAATAAGAGTATTTCAAAGCAAGACCTCGGTGAAGCTGCTTACACATTGAGCATCAAGATCTATATAGATAGATCAAGATGCTTGATAAGATTTTTCAATGAGTACATACCTTGATAAATTTTTGAAATAGTTCAAAATGGAACAGTCAAAGAAGGAGTTCTTGCCTGTGATGCAAAGGTGTGAAGTTGAGTAAGACTCAAGACCCGACCATGGCAGAAAATAGAAAGAGAATGAAAAGTCATTCCCGATGCCTCAGTCATAGGTTCTATAAAGTATGATATGCTATAAACCAGACCTATTGTATACCTTGCTATGAGTTTGACAAAAGAATACAATTTTGATCTAAGAGTAGATCACTGGACAGCGGTCAAGAATATCCTTAGTGAGGACTAAGGAGATGTTTCTCGATTATGGAGGTGATAAAAAAGGTTCATCGTAAAGGGTTACGTCGATGCAAGTTTTGACACTAATCTAGATGACTCTAAGTCTCGGTCTAGATACATATTGAAAGTGGGAGCAATTAAGCTAGAGTAGCTCCGTGCAGAGCATTGTAGACATAGAAATTTGCAAAATACTTACGGATCTGAATGTGACAGACCCGTTGACTAAAATTATCTCACAAGCAAAACATGATCACACCTTAGTACTCTTTGGGTGTTAATAACATAGCGATGTGAACTAGATTACTGACTCTAGTAAACCCTTTGGGTGTTGGTCACATGACGATGTGAACTATGGGTGTTAATCACATACAGATGTGAATATTGGTGTTGAATCACATGATGATGTGAACTAGATTATTGACTCTAGTGCAAGTGGGAGACTAAAGGAAATATGCCCTAGAGGCAATAATAAAGTGATTATTTATTTCCTTATATCATGATAAATGTTTATTATTCATGCTAGAATTGTATTAACCGGAAACATAATACATGTGTGAATACATAGACAAACAGAGTGTCACTAGTGTGCCTCTACTTGACTAGCTCATTAATCAAAGATGGTTATGTTTCCTAACCATGGACAAAGAGTTGTAATTTGATTAACGGGATCACATCATTAGGAGAATGATGTGATTGACTTGACCCATTCCTTTAGCTTAGCACTTGATCGTTTAGTATGTTGCTGTTGCTTTCTTCATGACTTATACATGTTCCTATGACTATGAGATTATGCAACTCCCGTTTACCGGAGGAACACTTTGTGTGCTACCAAACCTCACAACGTAACTGGGTGATTATAAAGGTGCTCTACAGGTGTCTTTGAAGGTACATGTTGGGTTGGCGTATTTCGAGATTAGGATTTGTCACTCCGATTGTCGGAGAGGTATCTCTGGGCCCTCTCGGTAATACACATCACTTAAGCCTTGCAAGCATTGCAACTAATGAGTTAGTTGCGGGATGATGTATTACGGAACGAGTAAAGAGACTTGCTGATAACGAGATTGAACTAGGTATTGAGATACCGATGATCGAATCTCGGGCAAGTAACATACCGATGACAAAGGGAACAACGTATGTTGTTATGCGATTTGACCGATAAAGATCTTCGTAGAATATGTGGGAGCCAATATGAGCATCCAGGTTCCGCTATTGGTTATTGACCGGAAACGTGTTTCGGTCATGTCTACATAGTTCTCGAACCCGTAGGGTCCGCACGCTTAAGGTTTCGATGACAGTTTTATTATGAGTTTATGAGTTTTGATGTACTGAAGGAGTTCGGAGTCCCGAATGAGATCGGGGACATGACAAGGAGTCTCGAAATGGTCGAGATGTAAAGATCGATATATTGGACGACTATATTCGGACTTTGGAAAGGTTCCGAGTGATTCGAGTATTTTTCGGAGTACCGGAGAGTTACGGGAATTCGCCGGGGAGTATATGGGCCTTATTGGGCCATACGGGAATAGAGGAAAGAGGCCGAAAGGAAGGAGGCGCGCAGCCCCCCTCTGGTCCGAATTGGACAAGGGGTGCAGCCCCCTTTTCCTTCCTCCTCTCCCCCTCTTTCCTACTCTCCTACTCCAACAAGGAAGGGGGGGAGTCCTACTCCCGGTGGGAGGAGGACTCCTCCTGGCGCGCCCCTCCTGGCCGGCCGACCCCCTCCCTCTGGCTCCTTTATATACGGGGGCAGGGGCGCACCTCTAGACACACAAGTTGATCTTTGTGATCGTTCCTTAGCCGTGTGCGGTGCCCCCTCCACCATATTCCACCTCGGTCATATTGTAGCGGTGCTTAGACGAAGCCCTGCGTCAGTAGAACATCATCATCGTCACCACGCCGTCGTGTTGACAGAACTCATCCCCGACACCCTGCTGGATCGGAGTCCGGGGATCGTCATCGAGCTGAACGTGTGCTGAACTCGGAGGTGCCGTACATTCGGTACTTGGATTGGTCGGATCGTGCAGACGTACGACTACATCAACCGCGTTGTCATAACGCTTCCGCTTTCGGTCAACGAGGGTACTTGGTCAACACTCTCCCCTCTCGTTGCTATGCATCACCATGATCTTGCGTGTGCGTAGGATTTTTTTGAAATTACTACGTTCCCCAACACTGGAAGCCTGTGCTGGATGCCGGCGGTCAGATATCCGACCTCCCTAAGCCTCGCAATGTCCTCCTCTTGGATCGAGGAGGCCACCCACCGGCCTTGAGGGTGGGATCTGGACATATTGGAGGATCTGGGGTGTCGGAGCTTAGGTCTCGGGTGTTAGAACTCGAGGTGCAAGAAGGCGCGGGGGAGGTGGAAAAGAGGCATAGGCCTCATCCCTTTATAAAGGGGGTGAATATCAAGAGTCCTCAAGCGTGACCGCTTGAGGCTTATCTAAAAACACACGAAGACATGCCAACAGTCGTCGTGGGGTTACGCACGCCCATATTGATGGAAGATCTCGTAATAAGAGGAACACGATCTCTGCTTTGGTAGGACGTGCCAATAAAACTGCCTCGCAACACGAGTTGATGTGGGGCGAGAAACGCCGGTTCGTGTTGGACCAGGCCACGACGCAAAGGCACGATGTATGAAGATTGCCGGCAGATCAGATTTATACTATGTTCCCTATGATGGTATGTGAGAATCATCTAGCAGATCCGGACATGGTCTAAGTGTTCGATAATTACTTTGGAGTATTTAGAGAAGGAACCCGCCTTGCAATGCCGAAGACAAGACTGCGTGCCGGACTCAACGTCATTGAAGCCTGGTTCAGGGGCTACTGGGGGAGTCCTGGATTAGGAGGTATCCGGACAGCCGGACTATGTACATCGTCCGGACTATTGAAGCGTGAAGATACAAGACTCAAGACTCCGCTCCGTGTTCGGATGGGACTCTCCTTTGCGTGGAAGACAAGCTTGGCGATCCGGATATTATGTTTCCTTCCTTGTAACCGACTCCATGTAAACCCTAGCCCTCTCTGGTGTCTATATAAACCGGAGAGGTTGTTCCTTAGAAGGCTGATCACATTTACAATCATAATCATCATAGGCTAGCTTCTAGGGTTTAGCCTCTACGATCTCATGGTAGATCTACTCTTGTACTACTCATATCGTCAATATTAATCAAGCAAGAAGTAGGGTTTTACCTCCATCGAGAGGGCCCGAACCTGGGTAAACATTGTGTCCCTTGCTTCCTATTACCATCAGCTTAAGACGCACAGATTGGGACCCCCTACCCGAGATCCGCCGGTTTTGACACCGACAGCAACCGAGTACAGCTCCCAGCTCAGTGCTAGCTGTGGAACCTGACCCTCACCGGGCAACGTGACCCACCCAGGGAAGTGCTGCCGGCAAATCGCACCAAGGACCGTGTTGGGCCTGCGGACACCACGGGGGTGTACCCAGCCCCTGCAGTATGACAAGGCCAACGCATTAGATATTAATTTGAAGAAACGTGAAGGCAAAATGTTAAAAAAGAGTAAATGCACTTACTTCAACCCATTAGGCACAATCAACCACCTCTGTTCGGGGGTCGTCGGCATGAGCTGGAGCTTTGTACAGCCACGCTTGTACACCTTCTCGCCCTTCTCAACCAGCTCGTCATCGTTGTAGCTATCATCAGAAAATGTGTCGTCCTTGCTACCATCAGTAGGGCCACTAGCCTTCGGAGTCTCGTGGGAAGAAGACTCCGGTACCGTAGTCTTCTGGGGTACCGGAGTCTTCTGGGATGAAGACTCTGGGACCGGACTCACGTGGGGCGAAGGATCGGCCACCCGAGTCTGGTGGGGCGAAGGATCGGCGACTCGAGTCTGGTGGGGCGAAGGATCGGCGACCGGAGGCTCATGGACCGGAGTCTGAGACGGGTCCATGTCAGACGGAGCAGTCCCGTGGTCGGGTGAATCAGCTGGGGGTGGCGGCCAGGAAGGCGTAGCAGCCTTCCTACCTCTCCTGCTGCCATGTCCACCTCTAGCCGCCTTCTTCGGCCTCCCCCGACCTCTACCAGCCGAAGAAGAAGCACCCGATGTTGTATTCTGCATACATTCTAGCAGCGCTCTTTGGAGGGGCTGGGGTGGAATAATGGAACCACCCCTCCCAGTAGCGCTCACAGGAGGCTCGGGGTGCTCTGGACCCTTGCCCACCATCCTGTCAACACCTGCAATGACAAAAAGTAAACGAAATTAGTACAAGATAAAAAAATTTAATACCTAACATGAATAATATCTTACATCTACTAATTGGAGGCACCATAGAAGTCTCCATAGTAATCCACATCATTAAAATTAATTGCACCATTGATCTATATAATTGATCAATCCTGACCCCATAATTTATGTTACTCCCACGGTGAAAAAAAAACACCCAACATACACGTGACAAAGACCAAATCTGAACTAACCTACAAGTATGCTCCATCAGCCTAAAAAAACGATGACGTAGTAGATGGGGACACTAGGAATCCCTACGGTTAATCCTAGATGTAATAAATATGTTATTGACGGAAACATACGATCATCTTGGAGTCACGTACCATGACTCGGAAAAAAAGTATATGAGACCAGGTCTCATATAAAGCAGGTGAGACCAGCCCTGATGAATGACACATGGCATTCACAAATCACAAAGCATCTAATCTCTCCCCCCTGATTTCAGGTGGGGGTGGGATAGATGCTTTGTGGTTTGTGATTGACACGTGTCATCCATCAAGATGGGTCTCACCTACTAACCCGTGAGACCTGGTCTCATAGAATTCTTTTCCCCATGTCTCTTTGTACAAAATAGGCAACGTACTCTCCATAGAAAAAGCCCCCGCATATCTCTCCTTCGTCTGTTTTCTTAGCGCCGACGCCGTCACCGTAACCTCAAGATCGGCATGGCCGAAATCCAGAAAAAGAAAGATCGACGTTGCCGCTTCGTCGCTCCTCGCTATTGCCAGGCAGACGGCCAAAATATCCACCACCTCGCCATGGTTTCCTCAAGATCCGCGTGGCTCTGATTAGGACATCAATACCATTGTTACACCCACAACCCCTACTATTACATATACTGGACCAATTACTAGAGCTCGCGCACGCCAATTAAATTACCAGGTACTTTCGTTTCTTGGTAATGATTCTAATGTTCATGAGAATATGATGCTGCCTAAATTGGATACATTTGTTTTGCTTACAAATGAAGGGCCTAGCTTGGAGAAGGATGAACATTGGAGCAAGAACACGCATGGAGTTGATAGCATGCACAAGGGGATCGAGAACGGAGTTACAAGTGATGATTTCAGGACTTTGAAGCCACCATAAGGAGTGCATGAAGCCTTGGACGAAATATACAAGATACCACTTCATAAATTTCGTCTAGAGGCTATTCTAGGTGCTGTGTCACCTTATTATTGGGCCAGGCCCATGTATTTTTGAAATACTTAAGTATAGGCTGTTTTTAGAGTCCGTATGTGTGGGGAAACAAGAGTTAGGGTTGATTTCGGACCCCTCCTCCAAGGGCCACGAAATCCCCCCCCCCTCTTCCTCCATATATACAGCCCTTAGGGCGTCGTTTAGACTTTCGGTTTTGTTTAGATTAAAGTTCGCCATAGCTGCAACTTCGCGTACTTCGTTTGTGTTCAACGACCATACAAAGGCGTCACAGAACCCCACCTTGATCAATAAAGTTTTCATCTTATATTCGCAATATCCAGATTGCAATCTCAGTTTCTTGCTTGTTCTTCATTTGCTTGCAGGAAACAGACCCTCATGGTCAGGTTGATCATGCTCCGGCGTGGTCAATAACCTCTCGGAGTTGGTTTAGCGATTGCTAAGGCGCGACGTCCTCACACGTTCGTAGTTGGATCGTCAAAGTCGACTTCCACCAAAGCGAAATCCATCATCTCATCGAAAGATGGGACACCTTTGCCTCTATCAAGTGGTATCAGATTTCCAGGTTGCTTGGTGAGATTTTACAGTTTTTCGTCGTTTAGATCGAGTCTGTTCTTCATACCTATAGTCCACGAAAAGCCAAAAAAATTAGGGTTAGTTCATCCCATCCGAAACAATCTGAGCCTTTGCATAATCTTTTCTATATTTGCTTTGTTGAATTTGCAGTTGCATCGTCGTGTCAAGTTGCTGGTCTTAGCGTCTAGTCCTTTAGAGTTTCAAGTTCTGTTCACAGGTTGTCACGTCGTCGCTGCCATATATCACCATCTCATCATCATCGTCGATGTTTCCATATACCACCACCACATATTCACCGCCAATCCGAGTCCATATACGCCACCACATATCCACCGCCATCACGCCCATCCGAGTCCACCTGCAAGATATATCCGCCACCAGTCCGAGTTCCACCAGATTCATCTCCGCCACTAGTCCGAATTCCACCAGTTTCATTTCTGCCACCAGTCCTATTCCAAGTCTAGTATTTTGTTACTCTATTTTAGATTTCCAGATCACGTAATACTCCGAGTTGTGACAGAGAAGGACTTCCCAACTTCCGTGCTACCGCAGTAGAGAAATAGTTCCAAACTCAAAAAAAAACTAAGTCTGGAAAATTCTGGCTAGGCAGTTTCTAGACCATTTGTAGACTTTTTCGAAAAAAATTTGTTGCGGAGCAAAAAAAAAGAGGAAAAAAGTGCAAAAAAAGAGGAAAAAAGAGAAAAAAAATTCAGAGTGTGCTCCTCCCTTGTTTACATGCCGCGCCGTGATTTTGTTGGTGTTCTAGGCTCGCGTCTCTAGCACAGTCTAGCCTAGGACCAGCACAGTACCGTCGTTGAGCGTTTATTCAACTTTGCATCTCTGAATTGATTATTGCTGACCCTTTTTGCTACCATATTATAAGCCTTCCCAGCTCCACATACATCTACGTCGTGCGTTTGACTCTCCCTGGTAATCGCTCTATCCAAGCTTTCAGAGTTTTGACTACAACGGTTGCCGATCACCGCCTGCTGCTGGGTAAGAACTGGTAAGAATTTGAGATTTGCTTGACGGATTTGTGACACCCACCACCACCTCTTGTTAGTAGTCTGTAGGATCATGTTCTTGTGTGTTTCTATTGCTGCTAACCATGCCAGGATCACAAGCCGACGAGACTGACTGGGAGAACATGAGGAATAAGGATTTGCATGATAAATTTCAGCAAATGATGAGTGCACAGGTGCACGATGTGCTAAACAGATTTGAAGAGGCCATGGAGAAGATAGATGGCATGGAGAAGACGTTCAAAACAAAGCTCAATAACAAGTTTAATGAATTGCTCCCGCGTCTTCCACCACCACCACCCACTGCACCTAACGCACCTCTCCAACAACAACAACAACAACTACCTCCACGTCGCGAAACAGACCTCCGCCGAGCGAGCCGTGTCCCTCCTGCGTTTGGCCAAACTGTTGGTGCTGCTGTTGATACTTCTGTGGCTCCTGCTGCTGATGCGGAGGAGGATGATTATGTGGGAGATTACGAGGATGAGGTTGATCAAAATCAGAACTACGTGCAACCACCTGCACGACAACCACCAGGTCGTCCACATGCAAATAATCACAATGGTAGGGCTCTCCCTCAGGTACGAGATCATGACCATCTTCCTAAACTGAAATTGAATATTCCACCATTTGAGGGTAGATATGTTCCTGATATACATCTTACTTGGGAGTTAGAAACTGAACAACGATTTACATGTTTACAATATCCCGAGGAGAGACGGGTTGCCGCTGCTGTTTGTGCTTTCACTAGCTTTGCATGTGTATGGTGGTCTGAACATTGTAGATTCTATCCTATTCCAACTACTTGGGATGCTTTGAAAACTGCTATGCGTACTCGTTGGGTTCCACCATATTATCAGCGTGAATTGCTTCAAAAATTGCAGCGCTTAAGACAAGGGAAAAATTCTGTAGAAGAATATTATCAGGAATTACAAACTGGCATGATTAGATGTGGTATTGTTGAGGAGAATGAAGCTATGCTTGCACGTTTTCTAGGTGGATTAAATAGAGAGATTCAGACCATTCTAGACTATAAGGAGTATACTAATATCACTCGTTTGTTCCATCTTGCTTGTAAAGCTGAACGTGAAGTGCAGGATCGACAAGCATTGGCGCGAACTAACTTTTCTGCAGGCCGACCTTCATCATGGACACCGCGTGCATCTTGTACTTCAATTGCACCAGCACCTCCATCAGGTGCCACCTCCAGCCGTGATACAAGAAAACAGGCACAACCACCATTATCTGCCAAGAGCGCACCTGCCGGGCCTGCATAGAGTTCTTCTTCTTCCATGGCATCAACAGGGCACACAAGTGATATTATTTGTCGTCGTTGTAAGGGAAGAGGTCTTTATGCGAGAGAATGCAAATCTCAGCGTGTGATGGTTGCTATCGAGGATGGTGGGTATGAATCCGCTAGTGACTATGATGCGGAGACTTTGGCTCTTATTACACGTGAAGAACATGGTGGAGATGATTCTGATCATGAGACGCAATACATGGCTCCTGAAGATGCTGACGGGTATGAATATTTAGTTGCTCAACGTGTTTTGAGTGTGCAGGTCACACAAGCTGAGCAAAATCAGAGGCACAATTTGTTCCATACCAAGGGAGTTGTGAAGGAACGTTCTGTGCGCGTCATCATAGACGGAGGGAGCTGCAACAACTTGGCTAGCATGGAGATGATGGAGAAGCTTTCTCTCACCACAAGACCACATCCACATCCTTACTACATCCAATGGTTCAACGACAGCGGCAAGGTTAAGGTAACACGTACTGTTCGTGTGCATTTTAGTATCTCTACATATGCTGATTATGTTGATTGTGATGTGGTACCTATGCAAGCATGTTCCTTATTACTTGGTAGACCATGGCAATTTGATAAAAAATTTGTACACCATGGTAGAAACAATCAGTATACTCTTGTCCATAAGGATAAAAATATTACTTTGCTTCCTATGACTCCTGATTCTATTTTGAAAGATGATATTAATAGAGCTAATAAAGCAAAACAGGAGAAGAATAAGAGTGAAAATCAGATTGTGGCAAAAGAATTTGAGCAACAAATGAAGCCTAATAATAAACCATCTAGTGTTGCTTCTGAAATTAAATTGAAAAGTGCATGTTTATTTGCCACCAAATCTGATATTGATGAGCTAGATTTCAGCAAATCTGTTTGCTATGCTTTTGTGTGCAAAGAGGCATTATTTTCATTCGAGGACGTGCCTTCCTCTTTGCCTCCTGCTGTCACTAACATTTTGCAGGAGTTCGCTGACGTCTTTCCAAAGACGTGCCACCGGGATTACCGCCTATTCGAGGGATTGAGCATCAGATTGACTTAATTCCCGGTGCTTCACTGCCAAACCGTGCGCCATACCGTACCAATCCAGAGGAGATGAAGGAGATTATGCGTCAAGTATAAGAGCTTCTCGACAAAGGTTATATACGCGAATCCCTTAGTCCTTGTGCTGTTCCTATTATTCTAGTGCCGAAAAAGGATGGTACATCACGTATGTGTGTTGATTGTAGAGGCATTAATAATATTACTATTCGTTATCGTCATCCTATTCCTAGGCTAGATGATATGCTTGATGAAAAGTGGCTATACAATTTTCTCCAAAGTTGATTTGCGTAGTGGATACCATCAAATTCATATGAAATTGGGAGATGAATGGAAAACAACATTTAAAACAAAGTTTGGTTTATATGAGTGGTTAGTCATGCCTTTTGGGTTAACTAATGCGCCTAGTACTTTCATGAGACTAATGAACGAAGTTTTACGTGCTTTCATTGGACGATTTGTGGTAGTCTATTTTGATGATATACTGATTTATAGCAAATCTTTGGAAGAACATTTGGAACATTTACGTGTTGTTTTTATTGCTCTACGTGATGCACGTTTGTTTGATAACCTTGGGAAGTGCACCTTTTGCACCGACCGAGTATCTTTTCTTGGCTATGTTGTTACTCCACAGGGAATTGAAGTTGATAAAGCCAAGATTGAAGCTATTGAGAGTTGGCCGCAGCCCAAAACGGTCACACAAGTGAGGAGTTTTCTTGGCCTCGGTGGTTTCTATAGGCGTTTTGTGAGAGATTTCAGCACCATTGCTGCACCTCTCAACGAGCTTACAAAGAAGGATGTGCCTTTTGTTTGGGGTACCGCACAGGAAGAAGCCTTCACGGTATTGAAAGATAAGTTGACACATGCTCCTTTACTCCAACTTCCTGATTTTAATAAGACTTTTGATCTTGAATGTGATGCTAGTGGAATTGGATTAGGAGGTGTGTTATTACAAGATGGCAAACCTGTTGCATACTTTTCTAAAAAATTGAGTGGGCCTAGTCTGAACTATTCTACTTATGATAAAGAATTATATGCTCTTGTTCGGACTTTAGAGACATGTCAACATTATTTATGGCCCAAAGAGTTTGTTATACATTCTGATCATGAATCTTTGAAACATATTAAAAGTCAAGCTAAACTGAATCGTAGACATGCTAAATGGGTGGAATTCATTGAGAGTTTCCCTTATGTCATTAAACACAAGAAGGGTAAAGAAAATGTTATTGTTGATGCTTTGTCTCGTCGCTATACTATGCTTTCACAACTTGACTTCAAAATATTTGGTTTGGAGACCATCAAAGATCAATATGTGCAAGATGCTGATTTTAAAGATGTAATGCAGAATTTTAAAGAAGGAAGAACATGGAACAAGTTCGTTATTAATGATGGCTTTGTGTTTCGTGCTAACAAGCTATGCATTCCTGCTAGCTCTGTTCGTCTTTTGTTGATGCAGGAGGCGCATGGAGGAGGATTAATGGGACACTTTGGCATGAAGAAGACCGAGGACGTACTTGCTACACATTTCTTTTGGCCAAAGATGAGACGGGATGTTGAGCGTTTTGTTGCTCGCTGCACTACATGTCAAAAAGCTAAGTCACGACTCAATCCTCATGGTTTATATATGCCTTTGCCTGTACCCAGTGTTCCTTGGGAGGATATATCTATGGACTTTGTTTTAGGTTTACCTCGGACAAAGAAGGGAAGGATAGCATATTTGTTGTCGTGGATAGATTTTCAAAAATGGCACACATTATACCATGTCATAAAAGCGATGATGCTGTTAATGTTGCTGATTTGTTCTTTCGGGAAATTATTCGCTTGCATGGTGTGCCAAATACTATTGTTTCAGATCGTGATAGTAAATTCCTTAGCCACTTTTGGAGATGTTTATGGGCTAAGTTGGGGACTAAACTGCTTTTTAGTACTGCTTGTCACCCCCAAACTGATGGACAAACTGAAGTAGTCAATAGAACATTGTCTACTATGCTTAGGGCTGTTTTGAAGAATAATAAGAAAATATGGGAAGAATGCTTGCCTCATATTGAATTTGCTTATAATCGTTCACTGCATTCTACTACTAAGATGGGCCCTTTTGAAATTGTGTATGGTTTCCTACCTCGTGCACCTATTGATTTGTTGCCTCTTCCATCTTCAGAGAAGGTTAATTTTGATGGTAAAGAACGTGCTGAATTGATTTTAAAAATGCATGAGTTAACTAAGGAAAACATTGAGCGTATGAATGCTAAATATAAACTTGCTGGAGATAAGGGTAGAAAACATGTTGTGTTTGCACCTGGAGATCTTGTTTGGTTACATTTGCGTAAGGATAGATTTCCTAATTTGCGCAAATCCAAGCTAATGCCACGTGCTGATGGTCCTTTTTAAGGTGTTAGATAAAATAAATGACAATGCATATAAACTTGAGCTACCTGCAGATTTTGGGGTTAGTCCCACTTTTAACATTGCAGATTTGAAGCCTTATTTGGGTGAGGAAGATGAGCTTCCGTCGAGGACGACTTCATTTCAAGAAGGGGAGGATGAGGAGGACATCAATACGATTGTTACACCCACAGCCCCTACTATTACATATACTGGACCAATTACTAGAGCTCGCGCACGCCAATTAAATTACTAGGTACTTTCGTTTCTTGGTAATGATTCTAATGTTCATGAGAATATGATGCTGCCTAAATTGGATACATTTGTTTTGCTTACAAATGAAGGGCCTAGCTTGGAGAAGGATGAACATTGGAGCAAGAACACGCATGGAGTTGATAGCATGCGCAAGGGGATCGAGAACAGAGTTACAAGTGATGATTTCAGGACTTTGAAGCCACCATAAGGAGTGCATGAAGCCTTGGACGAAATATACAAGATGCCACTTCATAAATTTTGTCTAGAGGCTATTCTAGGTGCTGTGTCACCTTATTATTGGGCCAGGCCCATGTATTTTCGAAATACTTAAGTATAGGCTGTTTTTAGAGTCCGTATGTGTGGGGAAACAAGAGTTAGGGTTGGTTTCAGACCCCTCCTCCAAGGGCCACGAAATTCCCCCCTCTTCCTCCATATATACAGCCCTTAGGGCGTCGTTTAGACTTCGGGTTTTGTTTAGATTAAAGTTCGCCATAGCTGCAACTTCGCGTACTTCGTTTGTGTTCAACGACCAGACAAAGGCGTCACAGAACCCCACCTTGATCAATAAAGCTTTCATCTTATATTCGCAATATCCAGATTGCAATCTCAGTTTCTTGCTTGTTCTTCGTTTGCTCGCAGGAAACAGACCCTCGTGGTCAGGTTGATCGTGCTCCGGCGTGGTCAATAACCTCTCGGAGTTGGTTTAGCGATTACTAAGGCGCAACGTCCTCGCACGTTCATAGTCGGATCGTCAAAGTCGACTTCCACCAAAGCGAAATTCATCATCTCATCGAAAGACGGAACACCTTTGCCTCTATCAGGCTCCTTCTTCGCGTGTCTTCTCCCTCGCGTCATCCTTGCCGTGTAGCCGGCCAAGGTCTCCAGCGCCTACTCCATGTTCTGCTTGCATCAGGCAAAACCGGCCAAGGTCTCGACAACTTCCTCCAGGATGTCATCGTATCCAAATCGCCAACCGGTCGCCTCAGGTATAGCGTACGATCAGGTCTCGACATGTTCCTGATTGGCAGTTGGACGAGGAAATAGAGCTTCTATTGGTTGGTGGCAGATGATGCAAGATGATGGAAGCAATTTCTATAGACTTAAGTGCGCCAATCCTCAGGTGACCTTCCGACAAATATGTCTACTGTTTCATGTCACTGTTGCTATCGTGTTAATTTTTATTTATTTCAACAATATCTCAACACTGATTTTATTGTTAAACGTGTGGAGCGCCCTGCAAAAACAAATATGGAGTGTCCAATCGCTAAAATAGTCACATGGAGTGATAGCATCACTTCTTCTTACTTTCCTTATGTTAGTATAGTAGCATAGTACAGAATTAACAAGAATATGTGCAGTATTCAAGGAGTTGATCTATATATTGGTGACCTTTTTTGCGAGGATATATTGGTGCCCTTTAATAGTATGGATTTTAAAAAGAATAGACAGATCAAACTGAAGGACGCCCAAGAGATCAATAGATCAAGTACCATCTGCTTACTAGCTTATTTGTTGGAACAGAATCTCTTCCGGCGAGGTTAGGACAAAATATCAATTGTAATAAGCATATTTTGATTCAGAAGTTTCGATTTTCACATTCTTTTTTAGTTGACCATTGTTGAAAAATTAGACGTATGCTATGTGCCCTGACTATCTATTTATTTCTCGATTAAGGTGTTTGTCCGCTGTACCATTAGTTACTTTGAAGATTGAGAGTCTTGTTTCTTCATGCATCATCGAGGTAAGACGATGAGCAGAATCTCCATGGACTGATATCATTCCTTGAAGAGTAAAATATTGTTTGGAGATAGCAAGATCTTATTTGTAATTATGTGTGATCTGTGAAGACACCAGTATCGATTACTCCATCTGACGAGATAGAATTAGTATTTACCTAAATATGTCCCCTCTAATAGACAGAAATTAAAAGCAATGACCAGCAGTTGATCCATTATTACAAAAACAAAAAAAATACAAAATACCACATTGATATATTTGCTTGCATGTTCAAATAGCATGGTATGTGTGGTCGTAGTTTCCTTAATGGTGGAAGACTTGAAGCTATATATTTACTCCACCACTTAGGAGCGATCACCACCCTATTTATGTAACTAATTCTGTTCATGAAGGCACATTCATTTTTATCTCTTTCGGTAATATGACATGAATGGCTGAACCTTAATGCAGATCTCCATGTTTTGCTTCAGAAAGTTGCGTTCAAGAAATAACATGCCCATGGCGCTATACTTTTGGGTATGTAATATCCATCCCATACCATTGAATGTATAGTTATTCAAGTGAATTTTGTTTTATCTCCAAATGGACTCATGGCACGTATATCAGTTGGCAAAACTTACCAGTATAGATAGAGAACTAAACCAGTGGGCATATAATATTCAAGACTGGCAATGATGCTACCTGGAAAGCTTATACTGTTTGCTTACTTATACGCAAAGAAAGAAGTATGAATCTTTATCTATACATGCAAACTTGGAGATACATAAACTGTAATCTTGACACCAAAAATTCTTATTTATGCAAGAGAAGAAGAAGATTTCATCCACTCATGTACGGTTCCTGTCGTCTCCACTGCTTCCAATGCAGATGAAATTTCAATCTTTCTACATGGTAAAAGGGATTATCTGAAAGTTTCCGATCCCATACTGGTATCCCATGTTCCCATAACTGCTGGATTCTCTTTAGTTATTGTTTCATTTGTTATTTGGACCAGATTTTTGTCTCAACTGTAACCCGAACATATGGAGAGATAGTAAGCTTTTGGATTTGCACTTTTATTTGTATTAAGTACATACACATATAAGTAAGACTAAGTTTGTCTAGGTTGAAATGTAATAGTGAAAGTGCACAGTGCATTTTTTTCATTCTTGAAATAGTAATTTATGCCATCATAATTTTTCTTTTCTGCTGTTCCGCCAATATATTTGATGGTCCATTTTCTCATTCTTATTATTAGTGACCTATATCCGGATGTCCTAAATTTTTTGTCAAATTTGAATTTTTCATATTTGCTTCGGCTTTTAACCTTTTATGATATTTTCATTCTCTATGTTCCTACGATAATAAATGGCAATCATAGGATTTACCATAGTTGTTTTGCTTGCTATTTTCTAGGACAAACATAAATTTGGTGAGTTTTATAGTTAGATTGCATTTTCTATTTCAAGTTGACCATTTCCATGTTGCCCAACTTGGATTTATATATTATTTGCAAAATATTTCATGTGCTTTATTTTATTTAATTCTCTTCTGATGAGTTTTCATGATATAAAGAACAATTATTTTGTTATTACTGTCGGCCAACATATGGAGTTTTGATAATTTCTTGGAGATTATACATTGTTGCATATGATATGTAACATACAAAAAAATTAAAGATGTTACTAAGCAAGTACACATTCCTGATTACTAACTTCATTTATGCTTTACTCTTATACCAAATAACACATTTTCACGGTGTTCACCAAACTATAATTTTATCGGAATTCATACACAATGTTTCTACCTTCTACCTTGCATATACTTCTTGAGCTCTCATTTTCTCTTGAAAAGGAATGGAGGAACTATGTTCTGTGAAATCGGTTGTGTATGGTGCATACGTAGAAATACCACACATGTGATTTAGACCAATAATTTCATTTATTCAGATGTGATACCAAACACATTGGAGGAAAAAAATGGTCATTTGTGGTACGATGTCTTTATTCTTCTATATATGTACAAAGGTCCTCATTGATCCTAGAGATTTGTGATATTGTGATTTGTCTCAAATGGCAAAGCCTTGCCATAAGATTCCATTTTTCTATATCACTTGCGGATTAATTTTGTGTCTAACTATATGATAAGTGTCCAACAGTGTGTAATCGGTCTATAAGTATCATACTATTTGATACAATATACTGATAAAAGTGAGTAAAAATGTAGCACTGATTGTGCACATGTATATTATGTGCTATATAGATCCCTCAGGTTGACAACCCTTACAAATATAACTTCAATCAGTGTGTGCATATGTTACAATGGCATGAAGAGATACTGAGTGGATTTATAAACTAAAGTCCTGTTCGACTTGAACGAACTAAGGATTGGTATGGAATATAAATTTTCTTTCATGTGCACCTTCAGTCTATGGATTATTTTATGCAGTGTCTATGATGAATGAGTAACAAGCAATGACTTCTGGAATGCACAATTTTACTCCAAGTGGATCTGATATGATGGTTGGGATGTTTTTACTCGCAAATCACAATCAAGTTGACTATATGCATTAACTAATTTTCAGCTAATTGCTTATTACTTCAGGACTTTCTCGGTCCTACCTTTCCTTCTGATTGATAGTAGGATTTGCTGCGTTTTTAAAAGCATCATGAATTTTTTTGCTTTTGCCTTTATAAGCGAGGTGCAGATAGGTCTTTTCCTTTTTATGCTCCAATCAACAATTAATCTTCTGACCAGGGTAGAAGAATCTTTTCCTTTTCTGTTCCTATAACACCTCATGTAGCATACATGTTGGTAATCTCTGCTATTCATTTGTGCTATCAATTGCTAGCTCGTGCAGGTGGACGGGTTGATGACTAGTGTATACAATTTAAGTGTATCATCATCATGAACATAATAAAAAATTGAATACTTGACATGTATAATATGTATACAATTTAAGTGTATCATCATCATGAACATAATAAAAAATTGAATACCTCACATTACTAATATTACTCTAAATCATCTATATATGCTTCGTGATCATTAAATGCGTCATCGTCATCACTATCAGTGACGTGCTCATCATCATCATCAATAAATGCATCAATATGTGTAAGGCCTCCTTTACGTAATCGTTCAAGCATTGACAGGTCATCTGCAGTAGTAACTTCTTCTTGTTCCGCCTCTTCTTGTCCCGGCTCAGGGGTGAAGTCAGATTCACTATCATTGTCTACTTCAATGTTCTGGGGTGGAGTAGAGCGGTTATTGAAACAATTTTTGGAAAGACGTGTTTCTTGGAAGAATTCTCCTTCGTCATATGTGTCTTGGTTAATGTGAGGTTCATAATCCTCTTCATTGGGGGGAGGTGGTCTAAAACGTGGCGGCACTTCATAAACGACATCCCAACCACTGAGATTTGGATCACTTTGACAGACTCACGGTAAATAGAAAACTTGTGTTGCCTGTTGAGCCGTAATATAGACATAGGGAACATCCAAATGGCTGCTTTGTTTGATTTCGACTAGCCCTATATGTTCATGAGTCCTTCTAGTCTCCCTCAGCTGGAACCAATAACATCTGAAGACTACGACGTTTGGTGGGTTTTCATCATAGAATTGAAGTTCATAAATTGCTTCAACTCTTCCATAATACTCGATATCTCCTTCGCCGATAGCAGAGACACAACAATTTGTAGACTTTCAGTCGGCCATAGATAGCTCTTTGCCATAGGTACGAAAGCGATACCCGTTGTTGTCGTATTTGTCAAATGAACGGACTTTATAGTCAAAACCATTAGCTACTTGTCTCAATTCGGCATCCATAATCTCAGAATTAGCCTGCAAGTTTAATACAAAAGGATTGTTGCATTAGTCGCAATAGCCAAAGAAATGAAATGGTCTAATGGAATTTACCCTTTTTTTTTTGAACCAAGAGATGAAACCGGGATATTTGCCTCCTTGCTTTGCTAGAAGCTCATACTCTTCGACGGAATCCTTTTGGATCACCGCTCCATACGAGAATATGGCGACGTATCGACTGCATCAAATATCCAAGAATAATAGCAGTTCAAAGGAATTAGAAGTTGCAAAACAATGTACCGAGATCTTACTCAATGTACGGCCGCATTTCTGTTAGGTTGTTGAAGAGCTACAGCGAAATGGTATGCCATTCTTCAACATCCAACAATACTGGTTTCCAACCACTGGCTGGTGCGAGATTCCCTTTAAATAGGCTAAGGTTGGATCCACCCTTTTTAGGGTCGTCAGCATTGTACCGAGGCTTCGGATTATGCAAATGATGATTTTTGTCTTCGTAGTGTGCTGTCATGAAGTTTGCCACCTCCTCGGTGATGAATGCCTCGGGCCATCGATGCTTCAATTCTACATTTATTTTTACATTTTGCTCGAAGCGTCTTCTGCATCCTCTCAGTTGAGTAGCACCAACGATTTTGCACGCCCCCCCCCCCAATCTTGCCTCGGTCGGGAGATGCAAAATCAAGTGTTGCATTGGATTAAAGAAGCTTGGCGGAAAGATCATCTCTAACTTGCAGATCAACTCCGGTGCCAACTATTCCATTTCTTCTAGGAGGTCGGGTGATAATTCTTTCGCACAAATAACACGGAAGAAATAGCATAGCTCTGCCAGTAATAGCCATTCATCCTCAGGGATGAAGCCACGCAACATCACCGGCACTATCTGCTCAATCCATATGTGCCAATCATGACTTTTTAGACCAAATATTTTCAATTTATCAAGACTCGCTCCCCTCTTTAGATTTTCTGCATACCCATCGGGGAACATCAACTGCATTTTCACCCACAAAATAATTTCCCTCATAGATGGCCTTCCAAGATTGAACCATGCCTTTGGCTTCGTCCAGTTCCGCTTTCCTTTCGGTTATTGCATGTTTTGTAATGGTCTATCACAGAGCTCCTCTTGATCGACTCTAGCCTTAGTATTATCCTTTGATTTCCCCTCTATGCCGAACAATGTACCAAAAATGGCTTCGGCGATATTCTTTTCAGTGTGCATCACGTCGATGTTGTGTGGGCAAAGGAGGTCTTTGAAGTAAGGCAGATCCCAGAAGCATGTCTTGTGAGTCCAGGCGCGTTCCTTATTATACCCCTTGAAATACCCTGGATGCTCTGGATCTGGCTCGAGAGCATTTAACTGATCTAGGGTCTGTTAGCCTGTCAACGCAGGTGGTGCAGAGTGTTTGAGAACTCTACCTTTGATGAAGTTCTTCTTGTCTTTCCTGAACTTATGGCGAGGATCTAGAAATGCTCTATGCAAGTCGAAGCAATTATACTTGTGCCCTGCCATCAGCCAACGAAACTCAAGAGCTCCCTTGCATGTGGGGCACGGGAACCTTCCATGCACACACCAGCCAACGAATAGCGCATACGCCGGCAAGTCATGCGTGGAGTACATGTACCTGTCAAGCATTACGAAGTTCAGTTTGCTAAACGCGTTGTATGTCTTGAACCCATTATCCCAAGCTTCTTGCAATTCGTCCTTAAGCGGCTGCATGTACACATTCATATTCTTCCCCGGATAGTTGGGCCCTGGAATTATCAACGTCAGGAAACTGTTCTTTCTTTGCATAATCTGCCCGGGGGGGGGGGGGATTGAGTGGAATGACAAACACGGGCCAACAACTGTATTGGGCTGTCGTCTGACCAAACACACTGAACCCATCCGTGCTGACGGTGACTCGAGGATGCCTTGGATCTGCCGTTTTTTCCTTATGTAATGCATCGAAGGGCTTCCACGCTTCAACATCCGATGTGTGCACCATCATCACATTCCCATCTGCATCTAGTTCGGTTCTTTTGCACGTTTTGTGCCATGTCATCTGTCCGGCCGTCTCTTTGACCATTAAAAGATGTTGAAATCTTGGTACGATTGGCATATACCGAAGAACATTAACTAGTATTTTGGCCTGCGTCTTCTCACCCATATCGCTGTCTACCACAACATACCTAAAAGATTTGCAAATGGGACAATAGTTCAAGTCCTCATACTGACGCCTAAATAAGACACATCCTTTCTCACAAGCATGTATCTTCTTATAGGGCATCTTAAGAGCACGGAAGATTTTTTCTGACTGGTACAGGTTTGCCGGTAGCACATGGCCTTTGGGTAGAAATCGTCTGAATACTGTCATCATCGCGTTGTAGCATTCTCTGCCCAAGTTGAATTGAGACTTCAATGCCATTATTTGTGAGATGGCATCCAGCTGACAAACCTCAGTGTGCTCGTGGAGAGGATGTTTTGAGGACTCCAACATTTCAGTGAAGGCCTTTGCAGATTCATCCATCTCCTCGTCCGAGTCCCGAGCATCGTCAAAGTCTTGCACCATGTCTTAGATCCCGGTACCATGCTCGTCGGTGCAACGACGAACCACCTCGGCTCTGGCACGTTGGGAAGACTCACCATGTAATGTCGAGACCGTGTAACTAGGCATAAAACCAAACTTCTGCAGGTGTTTACTCATTTGAAGCTCGTCCCTTTGATTATAGTTGTCACACCGGACACAGGGGCACCAGCTTAATTTCTGGCCATTTGCAAATGCGGCTCTAACAAACCCCTTGGTTTTTGTTAACCATTCCTTGGTCCAAACATACTGACTAGTGTAACCGGTGTACATCCAAGCACGATCACTCATATTTGCTTCCTACTGGACACACAAGAAATATATACATAATTAAGCAAACAATATCCATCAGTTAATGGAGTTTGTCAGTTTTATTGCGTCCATGCAACCTACACGCTAATAGGTAAAGATAGGTCCTAATCCCACCCGAGTATGTGTAGATTGGGTTCGTTTTCCCATGCTCTGCTCCGGATCCGACGCAAAATTTCGGCAGCACCTCCCCGTTGTTCTCCTGATACACGTCTCGGCAATAAGCAGAGAGGATGTGTACCCAGAGAACAACAGGGAGGCACTGACGAAATTCTGTGATGGATCCGGAGCAAAGCATATGGGAAAACGAACCCAATCAACACATACTCGGGCTGTCCATGGATAATGTTGGACAATTCGAAAGAATCACGATTATAAATATGCAAATGCATGCATATTTATAGATGTGACCCTTTTGAACGGGAGACGCATAGTGGTTACGCTTACTGATGATTGACACCTATAGCTAGCACGTTTTATCGGCACGAAGACAAGAACAGAGCAAATGGAGGGGGGAGGAGGAGATGTCATTTGTGCTCACCATCAAACGCAGGGGCGGAGCTCGTTAAACGCACGGGGAGGACGTCAAACACCACACCTTCGCAGCAACAAAACAACTGCACATTTAAATGCACCCGATCAACACAAATATATATGATGTTTTGCATAACAAAATCAAAAAATATACGACCTAACTCATAATTCACAAATATATGACCTGTCGGGGTCGGGGTCGGGGTGTGGTGTCAGGGTGTCGGGTTCGATCGGGGTGTCAGGGTGTCGGGGCGTCGGGGTCGGGGTCAAGGTGGTGTCAGGGTGTAGGGGGTCGGGGTGTGGTG
>NC_041393.1:45205403-45205989 GCF_002162155.2 Triticum dicoccoides
CTCCTCTCCTCTTTCATCATCATCTTCTTCTTCTTCTTCTTCTTCTTCTTCTTCTTCTTCTTCTTCTTCTTCTTCTTCTTCTTCTTCTTCTTCTTTCTCCTCCTCCTCGTCCTCGTCCTCCCCCTCCTCTTCTTCTTCTTCTTCTTCTCCTTTTTCCTCTTCTTCTTCTTATTTTCTTCTTTCTTCTTCTCCCTCCTCCTCCTCCTTCTACTCTTCTTCTTCTTCTAAACTAAAACTAAAACTAATCTAAAATAAAGTAAACTAAAACTAAACTGAAACTAAAACTATAACTAAAACAGAAACTAAACTAAAAGAAACTAAACTAAGAATAAGGGGGGAGGAGCCCACCTGCAGGGGATCGCCGGTGGAGGAGGCGCGGGGCGGCTGGTGGATGGGAGGGCGGCCGCTGGAGGAGGCGGCGACCCGGTGGAGGGGGAGGCCAGACAGCCGCGGCGGGATGGGGCGGGGCGACTGGATGACCGCGGCGCGGATGGACGACATGGAAGGAGCGGCGGGGCCGCGTTGGAGGTCGGGGCGCCACAGGGGAGGGGTGCGGAGCGGCGGGACGGCTGGCTACGGTAGACGG
>NC_041393.1:45206349-45209903 GCF_002162155.2 Triticum dicoccoides
GCGGACGGCAAAGAGGTGGGGCCGATGGGTCATTACGGGTTAGACATCCACTGGACCCACCCACCTCTTTGCCGTCCGCCAGCTGACGGCAAAGATACTTTGCCGACCGCTGGCTGATGGCAAAGAACTAGCTGATGGCAAAGGACCACTTTGCCGTAAGCTGACTCTTTGCCATCTGTTTACTTTAAGCGGACGACAAAGGACCTCTTTATCGTCAGCCAGCCGACGGCAAAGAGCTGGGTGATGGCAAATCTCCTGTTTCCAGTAGTGAAAGTTGACCAGCACTAAGAGAGGGGGTAGGCCACGGTCAACAACTGCTTCTTGTCATGCTTTTTCCTTTACACTCTTTAAAGCTCTCACTCGGTGCCGTTCTAGGAAGTTGACCGGCACCGAGAGAGGGGGTAGGCCACGGTCAACAACTGCTTAAAATAAAGGTTTCGCTCGACGACCCTGTATCCATTCTCGATTAAATCACGGAGATTAGGTTTATTATCTCCAGTTTGATGCTATCTTCTCCATGAGTTGTTTTACTTTACACTCTTTAAAGTTGAGTTTTGAACAAATCTAACCCAAAAAGCATATATATATATATATATATATATATATATATATATATATATATATATATATATATATATATATATATATGAGTGCATCAAAAGTTTTTTATCGAAAAAATTCATCAAAAGTCATGGAATTTTCAAACTTTGGTCGTAAAAACATACGAAACATGAGATATAAAAAAGTAGTGCCAAACAAAAACACAAAGAGAAGGAAAAAAATTAGAGCAGTGGTTACCGAGGGTCGATTATCGGCTCTCAGTAATGGCCACTTTTTCCGAGAGACCCTCTCGGTAAAGCATCTAACCTAGATCTTAACGGTTCCCCTTTCTTTCTATCTTCATTCTTCTCCTTCTCTGTTCCCTGCGCCACCGCCGCCGCCGACGCCAAAATTGCCACCGCCACCAACTGCTGCCCTGAACCGCCACCAACTGTCGCCGCCACCCCTCCTCCACTGCTCCCAACTGCGGCCACTGCCCCCAAGCTTCATGGTCGGCGGCCGGAGCGGCGGTTCTTCGATGCGGCCCAAGGACGGCCGCCGCAGCGGAACTCCTCCGGTAGCGCGGCAGTTGGAGATGCCCTCAGGTTAGTAGAAAACCGGCTCAGCCCGACCGGTCAGGTTCAAGGCAACAGCACCGGAGAAGATGATCTCAGTTGCTTGAAGTCTCCGGTCAAATATGAGAATAGATAAAATAGCACTCTGTAATAGGAACCGAATTTTAGTTCCCATTTTTGCTCCTGCTTTTTGAGAAAAATTTGGGGAGTAGCATGTTGTATGGTGTCCAGCTGTTTTTTTTCCTGCTATGTGTGGTGTCGTAACTAGAACCTATGTTTTTTCATATATATTGGGGAGTAGCATGTTGTGTGGTGTCCAGCAAAATTTGAAGAACAAACACTGTCTGATGCCTATTGAAGTGGTATGGTTAATATTCACCATATATATTTTGTTTTTCAGATTCTGATGGTAGCACTAGTAAGTACCGGAGAGTCCCTAGTGGTAGGACGAGTCGTCCGCCTCCCATCAGGCCACTCCCGAGGACGAGTCATCATCGGATGGCGATGTCAGAGTGGACTTAGATGAACCAGATCTGCTCACTACCGAGTCGGGCGACATGGAGACCTCGGACAGCTCGGGGTCTACCTCGAGAAACACTTCCAAGAGGAAGAAATCCGGGCGTGGTCCGGGAAGGTCCCGGAACCAACTGCTGCCAGCAACCGTCCTGTCATTTGCCCGGCAGGAGAGAGGTAAGCAAGCATTTCATTTGCATCATATTTGGATGCCACAGCTTTGACACTCACATATGCTTGTCTTTTATATCATGAAGTCAGTGGACATTTATCCCGACACAACCTAAGGGGGCATGCCCGCCAAACCATGTCATCGGCTCCCTCTTGAGGAAGCACTTCCCTGGATTGTCCAAGCCGGGTGATGATGATCCGCCGTCGCCAGGTTTAACCTGGGAGCATTACCTACGCAACAAGGACGAGCACAATGTCACCATGGCCACCCAGGTCATCAATGCTTTGTTTTGCAAGTATCTTCGCTCCGACCACTGCATTCTTTCATATCCAAATCCTTGCTTGCGTGGATGGTGAGAAGATGCCATATGCTTTCTTGTAGGAAACATTTGCTTGTGTGGATGGTGAGTAGCAGAAGGCGAGGAAAGGCATCGTGAAATCTGCCCAAAAGATACTCTCTGACACCAAGCACACGCTGCGGTGCAAAGCCGTGATGTAGTGTCTGCCGCTTGATGACAAGGAAGACTACTTGCCAGACCAACTTGACGCGAGAAGAATACGTGTCAGTGGTAAGTGACTACATCGGTTGCTAGTACTTTGGTTCATCCCTCTTGTTCCTCATTTATTCGATTTTGTCTGACTAGGTGAAGGAAACCTGGATGAAGGACGATTGTTGAGAGGCCCTGGTTGACATGTGGTGTGACCCAGCATGGCAGGCGCAGCATGTGGAGAAGGGAAACGATCGAGCCAAAATGACAGGCCCAGCTCATGTCCAGGGGAGCCGGAACCTAACCGCTCTCAACCAACACATGGTATGTGGATTAAGATGTTAACTTTTTCGCACGATGCATCTTGGTTCATTAAACTTGATGGTTAATTTTGCAAGAGGCGAAGGTTGGTCGCCCGGTCCACATCCTGCAAGCCTGGAAAGAAGGCCACAAGGGGAAGGATGGCGTCTAGTTCTGCAACGAGTCGGCGGAGGAGAAGTGGGGGACCTTCAAAGAGGTCTTCCAGGAGGTGCACGGGCGGGAAGCTGAACATACGTCCAAGCCCCTTGATCCTGAGCTTCTCATCATTGCTGGCTAGGGGAAGGGACATGGCCGCCACCTCCTTTGCAATGGGGCGATTGCCACCTCCTCGCATCGCAAGCTGCACGAGATACGCGCGTCGAGCACCAGCTCAACTCCGTCCATATGGAGTCGCCCAACCGCCGCATCATGTGAGATAGCGCGTCTCAAGGTTAGCATCCTAACCTTTCATTTATGTCCATGCCTCGAAATAGCACCGTTCCAACCTATATGAGCCTAATGCCATGCTACAGGATTTAATGGCGCAGCGGGCTATTGAAGAGGAGCAAAGGCGGAAGGGTGAGCAAGAGTCCAGAGAAAAGGAACGGGCAGACACTAACAATGGGTTGAAGCTACTTGAGTATCAACTACAGGTAGAACATTATCTAAACTAGAGTAGAAGATTCATTACATAGGGACGAACCACCCTCACGTGACTCTACTTTTATAGGTTCTTATGCAATCTCGAAGCAGTGCAAGTGATGCCCCTCCTCCTCCTCCGGGATGTTAACCCGATGGCCTCTCCTCCTCAAGATGATCTATATATGAATAAGTGTACTTCTATTATGACGTGCACGTGTTTTGCAAGGAGTTACAATATGTATGAATTTGCGACTTGTGTGTGACATCTACTAGGATAATACATTCGACTTGTGTGTGACAATATGTGGAATATCCCTAATTATGC
>NC_041393.1:45210221-45213066 GCF_002162155.2 Triticum dicoccoides
TATGCATACATATGATCAAATTATGCCTATATATGTGTGGACTACTCCAAATTGCATTGTAGTTGTTTTTATCCGTAGGGATCAGAAAAGAAATAGTTTAACAGCAGAATGGATGGGAAAGATTTCCGAGAGCAACACTCGAAAAACGATATACTACCGAGAGCACCTCTCGGAATCCTGGTCGCCTGGGAGACACTACTATTGTGCCACACCTTTTTCGAGAGCGGCTCTCGAAAATGAAGGCGAGCATTGTCGATACAAGCTCTCGGCAAAGATATGTAAATTGTCAGCTGCCATGTGGGCCACGCAGTCCTACTGGTCAGGAGGATTGCCGAGATATCGTCATTTATTTTCAAAAATATTTAGCAAGTTATTTGAAACTTTTACTGATAAATGTGACCAGTGGGACCACGTCTCAGTTAGAAAGAACACACACAAAAAAAGAAAATAGGATGTGGCATATACTTTGTCGAGTGTCGTACGGAGGCTCTCGGTAATGTACGCAGTAACTGACGGAGCCGTCTGTCGCGGACAGGCATGCCACATGGCTCCTCTTTACCGTGAGCGGCTCTCGGCGTCTGCAGGGTTTGCCGTGCGGTGCCTCTTTGCCGTGAGGCAATGACGGCAAAGAAGGCAGTTTGCCGTGAAGCTGGGTTTGCCGAGAGTGACACTCGGCAAAGTTTTCTTTGCCAACTGTCCGTGTTTTAGCACTCGGTGAAAAGTATGACATCCGATGTACGTGAAAATTTCAGTAGTGATACCAGCACTTGCTCAAACAGCTATAGCTTAGCTCTATATCCAGCTATTCAAAACATTGGTATCTAGGCATAACGTGGGTGGAGGGAGTAGCCATTATGTAGGTGAGACGTGTGATGACGTGAGCTGACCGAGACATAACTAAGTCTCAGTAAGCTGAGCCTTATGCGAACCCAAAATAAAACGGAATCATATTTTTAGCGTGCATCCAAAGCCAATGGAGCCCCACGGGCTACAAGTTGACCATTATCCTTTCTTGTACGGCAGTCGCGGAGTCTATTTAAACAGAGTTTGAGTGCTCGGTAGGAGGAGGAAGCTGTGAAGTGGGTGTCGCTCCTTGTTCATCAACCTCGAGTTGATCTAAATTACTCAGTCGTAGTGATGGAAGACACCACCTTTCCCGCCGGGATCACCGACATGGAGGTTGGCGGAGTCGTCTTCGGCGCGTGCGCGACGCCTCCACACTCATCAAAGATCCTCTTCCTCGGTGGTGCCGGTGCGTGCCTGAGCTCTGTTTCCTAGCATGGGCAGTGTCCGGTAAATAGATCTGGAGCTCAGAGTCCACCGTTGACTGCTCGACGTTTCTTCCACCTGTCTCAAGCCCTCTCGTTTCCACCCACGCCGTCGATCACCCGCTGGCACCACCGGCGACATGGATCCCCTCCGCCTACTCCTCCCCCGCACCCAGGCCCAGCCCTTGCTTCCGCTCCCCGCTGGCGTCCCAGCGCCGAGCGTCAGGCCCCGCCTCGTCCCGCGGCGACGGGCGCGCCGCCACCGCAACGGGGCCGCGCGGATGCTGCCGGCGTCGGCCGTGGCGTCCGAGTCGCCGTGGACGGAGCAGGAGCCGGCGTCTCGGAAGAAGGAGGAGCAGTTCGACTGGCTGGACCAGTGGTACCCCTTCGCCCCCGTGGAGGACCTGGACCCCGGCGCGCCGCACGGCAAGATGGTGCTGGGGATCCGCGTGGTGGCCTGGTACGACCGCGGCGCCGGCGAGTGGCGCGTGTTCGACGATGCGTGCCCGCACCGCCTGGCGCCGCTCTCGGAGGGCCGCATCGACGACAAGGGCCGGCTCCAATGCGTGTACCACGGGTGGTGCTTCGACGGCTGCGGCGCCTGCAAGTTCATCCCCCAGGTCCCCGCGCTCGGCCCGCCAGTGCACACCAACAGCAAGGCGTGCGTTGCGTCCTACCCGTGCGTGGTGCAGAACAAGATCCTGTGGTTCTACCCACGCACCGGGCCGGAGCACAGGGACGTGCTTCAGAGGAAGCCGCCGCCGTTCATCCCGGAGATCGACGACCCCACCTTCGTCACCTCCTTACTAGTCAGGGACATGCCCTACGGGTAAGTCTACCGCGCGCAGCTCCATCGTGTTCCTTTACCGAGAGGTTGTCTTTCCTTCTCTTTACCGAGAGAGGGGCTAGGCCACGGTCAACAACTACTTCTTCTCATGTTTTTTCCATTACACTCTTTAAAGTTCTCTATCGGTGCCGTTCTAGGAAGTTGACCGGCACCGAGAGAGGGGGTAGGCCACGGTCAACAAATGCTTCTTCTCATATTTTTTACTTTACACTCTTTAAAGTTCTCTCTCGGTGCCGATCTAGGAAGTTGACCGGCACCGAGAGAGGGGGTAGGCCACGGTGAACAACTGCTTCTTCTCATGTTTTTTACTTTACACTCTTCAAAGTTGAGTTTTGAACAAATCTAACCCAAAAAGCGCGCGCGCGCGCACACACACATATATATATGAGTGCATCAAAAGTTTTTTATCAAAAACATTCATCAAAAATCATGGAATTTTCAAACTTTGGTCGTAAAAACATATGAAATATGAGATACAAAAAAGTAGTGCCAAACAAAAACACAAATAGAAGGAAAAAAAATTAGAGCAGTGGTTACGGAGGGTCGATTATCGGCTCTCAGTAATGGCCTCTTTTTTGAGAGACCCTCTCGGTAAAGCATCTAACCTAGATCTTAACTGTTCCCCTTTCTTTCTATCTTCATTCTTCTCCTTCTCTGTTCCCTGCGCCACCGCCGCCGCCGACGCCGAAATTGCCACCGTCGACCCTGTATCCATTCTCGATAAAAGACT
>NC_041393.1:45213450-45217649 GCF_002162155.2 Triticum dicoccoides
TCATCAAGAGTCATCGAATTTTCATACTTTGGTCGTAAAAACATATGAAATATGAGATACAAAAAATATAGTGCCAAACAAAAATTCAAAGAGAAGGAAAAAAAATTAGAGCAGTGGTTACCGAGGGTAGATTATCGGCTCTCAGTAATGGCCACTTTTTTCAAGACAACCTCATAAAGCATCTAACCTAGATCTATTTCCTTCTTGTGCATTCTCGATAATATGTATTATACTTTTTTTTGTTTTCTTCCATGCTTGGCAAACAACCTTAGCACATCATAATTACCGTCTTGTGTTTTCTTTTTCTGATGGGCCTCGCCCGGTTCTAGAGACCGAAACCCCTCTGGTGGCCCCGACGGTCTAGGGCGTTGTTAGACACCTAGAGGGGGTAGGCCACGGGGTATAACTGTTGGAAATATGCCCTAGAGGCAATAATAAATTAGTTATTATTATATTTCCTTGTTCATGATAATCGTTTATTATCCATGCTATAATTGTATTGATAGGAAACTCAGATACATGTGTGGGTACATAGACAACACCATGTCCCTAGTAAGCCTCTAGTTGACTAGCTCGTTGATCAATAGATCGTTACGGTTTCCTGACCATGGACATTGGATGTCGTTGATATCGGGATCACATCATTAGGAGAATGATATGATGGACAAGACCCAATCCTAAGCCTAGCACAAAGATCATGTAGTTCGTATGCTAAAACTTTTCTAATGTCAAGTATCTTTTCCTTAGACCATGAGATTGTGCAACTCCCGGATACCGTAGGAATGCTTTGGGTGTACCAAACGTCACAATGTAACTGGGTGGCTATAAAGGTACACTACGGGTATCTCCGAAAGTGTCTATTGGGTTGGCACGAATCGAGACTGGGATTTGTCACTCCGAGTGACGGAGAGGTATCTCTGGGCCCACTCGGTAGGACATCATCATAATGTGCACAATGTGACCAAGGGGTTGATCACGGGATGATGTGTTATGGAATGAGTAAAGAGACTTGCCAGTAACGAGATTGAACAAGGTATCGGGATACCGACGATCGAATCTCGGGCAAGTACTATACCGCTAGACAAAGGGAATTGAATACGGGATTGATTGAATCCTCGACATCGTGGTTCATCCGATGAGATCATCATGGAACCTGTGGGAGCCAATATGTGTATCCACATCCCGCTGTTGGTTATTGGCTGGAGAGTTGTCTCGGTCATGTCTACGTGTCTCCCGAACCCGTAGGGTCTACACACTTAAGGTTCGATGACGCTAGGGTTACAAAGAAAGTTTGTATGTGGTTACCGAATGTTGTTCGGAGTCTCGGATGAGATCCCGGACGTCACAAGAAGTTCCGGAATGGTCCGGAGGTAAAGATTTATATATGGAAAGTTGTTGTTCGGGTTCCGGGAAAAGTTCGGTTTTTTCCGGTATTGTACCGGGAAGCTTCCGGAAGGTTCCGGAGGATTCCAGAGGGGTCCGGAGGTCCGGAAAATGTTCCACCACGTCCAATACAGCAGCATGGGCTGTAAGGGGGCGCCCTAGCCTTAATGGGCCAGGAGCACTAGCCCCCCCAAGGCCCATGTGCATGGGAGAGGGGAAACCATAAAGGGGAGGGCCTCCACTTGACTTGGGAGGCACTCCTCCCCCCTTGGCCGCCGCCCCCAACCCTAGATGGGATCTAGGGGGGCCGGCCCCCCTCTTTCCCCACCTATAAATAGTGGAGGGGTGGGAGGGCAGCCGCACCCAAGTTCTGGTGTAGCCCTCCCCCTCTCCCAAGACCTCCTCCTCTCTCGCGGTGCTTGGCGAAGCCGTGCAGGATTGCCACGCTCCTCCACCACCACCATGCCGTCGTGCTGCTGCTGGACGGAGTCTTCCCCAACCTCTCCCTCTCTCCTTGCTGGATCAAGGCATGGGAGACGTCACCGGGCTGCATGTGTGTTGAACGCGGAGATGCCGTCCGTTCGGCACTAGGATCATCGGTGATTTGGATCACGACGAGTACGACTCCATCAACCCCGTTCACTTGAACGCTTCCGCTTAGCGATATACAAGGGTATGTAGATGCACTCTTCTTCCCCTCGTTGCTAGATTACTCCATATATTGATCTTGGTGAGACGTAGAAATTTTTTGATTTCTGCTATGTTCCCCAACAGTGGCATCATGAGCTAGGTCTATGCGTAGTTTCTATGCACGAGTAGAACACAAGTTGTTGTGGGCGTTGATTTTTGTTCAATATGCTTACCGTTACTAGTCTAATCTTGTTTCGACGGTATTGTGGGATGAAGCGGCCCGGACCGACCTTACACGTACACTTACGTGAGACAGGTTCCACCGATTGAAATGCACTTGTTGCATAAGGTGGCTAGCGGGTGCCAGTCTCTCCCACTTTAGTCGGATCAGATTCGATGAAAAGGGTCCTTATGAAGGGTAAATAGCAATTGACATATCACGTTGTGGTTTTTGCGTAGGTAAGAAACGTTCTTGCTAGAAACCCATAGCAGCCAGGTAAAACATGCAAACAACAATTAGAGGATGTCTAACTTGTTTTTTCAGGGTATGTTATGTGATGTGATATGGCGAAAAGAATGTGATGAATAATATGTGATGTATGAGATTGAGCATGTTCTTGTAATAGGAATCACGACTTGCATGTCGATGAGTACGACAACCGGCAGGAGCCATAGGAGTTGTCTTAATTTATTGTATGACCTGCGTGTCAATGAACAACGCCATGTAATTACTTTACTTTATTGCTAAACCGTTAGCCATAGTAGTAGAAGTAATAGTTGGCGAGACAACTTCATGGAGACACGATGATGGAGATCATGGTGTCATGCCGGGGACGATGATGATCATGGAGCACCGAAGATGGAGATCAAAAGGAGCAAAATGATATTGGCCATATCATGTCACTTTTTGATTGCATGTGATGTTTATCTTGTTTATGCATCTTATTTGCTTAGAACGACGGTAGTAAATAAGATGATCCCTCATTAAAATTTCAAGAAAGTGTTCCCCCTAACTGTGCACCGTTGCGAAAGTTCGTCGTTTCGAAGCACCACGTGATGATCGGGTGTGATAGATTCTAACGTTCACATACAATGGGTGTAAGCCAGATTTACACAGCGAAACACTTAGGTTGACTTGACGAGCCTAGCATGTACAGACATGGCCTCGGAATACAAGAGACCGAAAGGTCGAGCATGAGTCGAATGGTAGATACGATCAACATGAAGATGTTCACCGATGATGACTAGTCTGTCTCACGTGATGATAGGACACGGCCTAGTTGACTCGGATCATGTAATCACTTAGATGACTAGAGGGATGTCTATCTGAGTGGGAGTTCATAAGATGAACTTAATTCCTGAACATAGTCAAAAGGTTTTTGCAAATTATGTCGTAGCTCGCGCTTAGTTCTACTGTTTTAGATATGTTCCTAGAGAAAATTTAGTTGAAAGTTGATGGTAGCAATTATGCGAACTGGGTCCGTAAACTGAGGATTGTCCTCGTTGCTTCGTAGAAGGCTTATGTCCTTAATGCACCACTCGGTGTGCTGAACCTCGAACGTCGTCTGTGGATGTTGCAAACATTTGACACACACGTTTTGATAACTACGTGATAGTTCACTTAAATGGTTTAGGGTTGAGGCACCAAAGACGATTTCGAAACGTCGCGGAACATATGAGATGTTTCGAGGGCTGAAATTGGGATTTCAGGCTCGTGCCCATGTCAAGAGGTATGAGACCTCCGACGAGTTTCTCAGCCTACAAACTAAGGGAGAAAAGCTCAATCGTTGAGCTTGTACTCAAATTGTCTGGGTACAACAATCACTTGAATCGAGTGGGAGTTAATCTTCCAAATGAGATAGTGATGTTTCTCCAAAGTCATTGCACCAAGCTGCTAGAGCTTCGTGATGAACTATAACATACCAGGGATAGATATGATGATCCTTGAAGTATTCGCGATGTTTGACACCGTGAAAGTAGAAAGTTGGCCGGCACCGGAAGGGGTAGGCCACGGTCAACAACTACTTCTTCTCATGTTTTTTACACTCTTTAAAGTTCTCTCTCGGTGCCGTTCTAGGAAGTTTACCGGCACCGAGAGAGGGGGTAGGCCACGGTCAACAACTGCTTGTTCTCATGTTTTTTAGTTTACACTCTTTAAAGTTGAGTTTTGAAGAAATCTAACCCAA
>NC_041393.1:45218160-45226239 GCF_002162155.2 Triticum dicoccoides
ATTCTGTTACGCGTAACAGAATATTATTCTGTTACCCTTTTTGAACTGACGGTTTCAGGTGGTTGTACTGATGTTTTCGAAGCGGTTGAACTGATGCTTTCAGTTGTGTTTAACAGATCGTCTTCTTTAGTTCAAAAACTTTTTGTATTTTTTTTGTCGGAACGGGGCGTGTAATATATCGTTGGAAAGCTCTTGACAACCATATTTCAAGTATATTGAACGTTTTTGCAAAATCATTATGGTTTAAGAGCAGTTTTGAAAAAATCATTTTTTTCAAAGCCGAAAACGTGAATCGTATTTTGGACTCAATTTTCAAATGGTTTGTCGGAATTGAGCAAATAAGATGGCCTTGGAAATCTAGTGAATATCCGCATCTTCCATATATGTATTGTTTTTTCTAATTCTATATGATTTAAAAGTTATTTCAAAAACGGTGAAATTCTTGGTCAAACGTATTTTTACGATTTTTGCAAACGGTTTATCGGATTGACGCAAATGATACGGCGTTGGAAAGATATGGCAAATGCGCAACGTTTTTGTATAGAAATGTTTTTCTAGTTCCTTACGGTTTAAAAACGAATTCGAATACGGTCAAATTTGATTTTAAACGCGATTTTTTAAAAAAGTTTGTCGAAATATGGCAAATAATATACCGTTGGATAGCTATCGAAAATGCGAAAGTTAGTCATGTTGAACATTTTCTCTACTTTGCAACCTTTTAAGAGTAATTTTGAATACGGCATGACGGATCCTGTTGTTTTCTTGTCTGAAAAACAGAGTAGTCGTACTGATATATGTGTATGTTTGTACTGAGCTATTTTTTGTAGAGTAATTTTGAATGGTTCCGAAAAGGGGTACTTGTACTGATGCTTGCATGGGTTTGTACTAAGCGTGTTTTCACTAACTAGACTTTGCTCTATTTTTTGGGTAATATTTTTCTCGTAAGTTTTCGACGGTTTACTGTATCGTCGTCCCTGTACTTGTATGATTTGTATCATCGAACTGAATGACATTTTATTCAAAAAGAAATGTGTTTGTTTTGTTTCTTTTTTTTAACTCAACATTTTTTTGACAACGTTGTTCTGAACTTCTCTCATTTTACGACTTGTACTGAGGTACTTACTAAGCAGGATTTTCATGGGGTTTCTTTTTTTGCTTGAACTTTACAATTCGAATTTCTGCCATTTTTTTATTCCGAATGGACCACCGTTTTTAACTTGTACTGAGGTACTTACTACGCTCGAACTGGGGTGGCTGTCCCGTGTCTCGGCGAGGAAGAAGACAAAGCTCGGGGGCGAGGCTGGATTCGGCCTGGTCGGTAGGATGCCACGCAAGGCAGGGGTGAACACATCAATGGACACATCTACTACACAACGATGTGCATCTGTACTATCCATAACAAAAAACTAATCTAGTACGTCGTGTTGAACTTATAACTTTTTTAGCTATGAACTTGTTGTATTTTTACAATGCCAAAGCTAGCAAATAGTACAAGATTCACCCAACAAGGGGCTAATTACATAGAGCAGCTGCACTAATACAACGGTCAGATCGGTAACTAGTAGCTAGTAGCCGTGGTTACCAACACACATACACATATATTTATAAAAAGGTAATGTACAAGTTCATGTACAGTAACGCTACAAGTTCAAAAAGAAACCTGAGATAATCCTCACATATTAGTTTTTCTGTAAAAAAAGAAAAACCGATTAGACATACGGTCAATGAGTAGTTTTCGTTCAAACTTGGCCACCTAAATCCATCAGCAATTGAGCCAACCCACCTAAATCCAGCAGCAATTGAGCCAACCGGGAAGGAGCCACCATTGAAGTACTTGGGGGATGAAGAAACAGAATCATCTGGATTCCATGTGTAAATCTTGGGAGCTCCTAGCCATTTGATCAAACACAACCAACGCCTAGTACTGTCAGCACCACATCTGCAGCTGCAGGAATGCCACCAACTAAACGGGCTCTGGTGGTGCTGTTGAACGGCCTAGGTGGCCAAGTTTGAACGAAACCTGTAAGATGAACCCAAGGGGAGCTCCTTCACCTGCAAGATGAACAGAAAATGCACATTAAGGTGACCTGAAGAACCACCAGATGTTGAACTGAATATACACAAGATAAGGAGATGAACGTCCAGGGGGAGGTGGGGAATAGCTAGCACCTCCCGAGCTGCAGCATAGAATGGCTTAGCGCTATGTTGTAGAACGGCTTAGCGCATGTGCACAGTACCATCAATGTTGATCTTGTTGAGTCCAGATTTTTGAACCTTTGCAATAGTAATACATGTACTGGGCAGTACATGCTTCTGTTGTTGAGCAGCTGACCTACAGAAACAAACACACTCCTGGGTGGACACACAAAATCATGATAAAAATAGTGGCAGCAAGAAGCAATCAGAAGTGAATATGTAGTAGTACTATAATGGAATATTAGTCAAAATTGAAGTTTAGATAACTATGGCACACACATCATACAATAATTTTGAACTTACATAATCCTGAAACAGGAACTTCATTTTTTTAAGTTTAGCAATTCTGAATGCACTAGCAATGTAATTGAATTTTTTAGACCATAGTAATTGAACTTCAAGCACATTTCTTTATAAAACATTTGTTTTTTCCATTGTTTGCACAGTAATTATGTCCTTGTCAGTATGACTCATCAGAATTGTAGACGGCATCCTTGTCAGTACGAGTCATCAGTACTAGTGCTCTTTTTCCAAAGAAAATGTGTTAAAACAGAAACATTTTTCCTATATGGATGTTACTTTTAATGTAAAGCTTTCTTACCATGGAAATTAATGTAACAATAAGCAATGAGAGATGCCTTCACAGGTGAACATACAGTTGCGAGATCACGAGTAACATGAAGTAAATTTTTCACTAAAATTTTGTGAAACAAAATACATTAAGAAACTTAGTGCAGAAACAAAAATTTAAGATAATGGTGCCGGCCACGCGACCAGAGATGTCGCGTGAGCCTGGAAATTAAGCTAATGTCCCACCGTTGCGCTCATTAGTTCAGGGTTAATTTGCACGAGGCTTATGGCCTCGACAGCGAATTATTTTTGGGAAGTGACTTGACCTTGGACTGGGCGATGATGAGTTGGACTTGTTACACTACTAGCACTTGCTTCATGGTAACAAACCACCATCTTTTTTTCTCCATTGGGAATCTTTTGACGACCATTTGTCCCTCAATCAAAGAAGAGCATTTGTTTTGCCCTCCCAGTACACAGGAAACAGAAAAGGGAGCTGACTTTTGCAGAGTACTTAGTACATACTCAACTATTCACATCATGCAGAGTTAAGCAACTACAGAAAAAGAAAGTGCAGATTAATCAAAAGCTGACAGAAGTTGAAGCAGAATTTCAACAAACAACAAATCGAACCACTACGATGTTGTGAACCTCCAAAAAATTAGCATATGAACCGAGGAACAAAATCTCATAGGACAAAATGAGCTAGCTAAAGCATCATTGTGCGGAATGATACATGTCTACTACCATGTGGGAGAACAAGCCGAACTGTCCAAAATTAAATCAAACACCCTCGAATTAAATCAAACACCATGTGGAATGATACATGTCTACTACCATGTGTTGAACTTACAACTTTTTCAATCATGAACCTTTAGTGCTACCAATTTTTCTTTTGCACTTACACCCTCTCCGAGTCTGAACTGATGCAATTATGTTTGAATAAGTTAATTGCTTTCCCCCTCCTGATATAACTTAATTGGTTTTTCTAAATAAGTTAACAATAAACATGATCATAAGAACCTCATTTTCAGTTAAACAGATACATGTTCAGACACCTAAAAAAATCTAAGAAAATAGAAATCAAACACCCTCGAATTCCATGACTAATAGCACTACTAAAATCACCAAGGGTGTTGCAGATTGGCAAGCTCACCTAAGATCAATGGAAGCAGCATCAGTACTTGCCCTACATTCCTCACAAACCAATAGAAGTGGACACAAAATCAGCTCACCTGCTTCACCAGAAGTAAGAAAAAAACAAAAATTCAACTACGAGGACGAACTTGCACTGCCATGGGCGAGCGGGCAGGGCACCGAGACCAGCAATGGTACCAGCAGGCAGCAGAAGCCGGTGGAGCTACGGGGCTCGCCCTCCCATCATTAGTCCGCCAGCGCGAGAGGGGGAATGGCAGCAGGTCACAAAGAGGCCGGCTGCCTGGCTCGTTGTCATTGTACTGAGGCACGCGCGCCTGTCGAACTGCTAGAGGCGGTGCAGACGGTGCCACCCAAACGGCGAGCAGGACCTCCCCACAAATGTTGTCGAGGGCCAAAGGCGGAGGAGGCCCACCCCGACGAGTCTCGCCACCCAACCACGCCGGCCGGATCCACGCTGTCAGACCCGCGGGAGGAACATGTAGGGTGGCTACCGGGGGATGGCGGTTGGGGGCGGGAGCCGGGGAGGATGGGGGCTGGCTGGTGAGGAGGAGGAGGCGCGGCGGCGCAGGGAGGAGGGGGAGCGGCGACACGGGGAGGACGGGGCGCGGCGGCGCGGGGAGGAGGGGGCGCGGCGGCGCCGAGAGGAGGGGGGCATGGCGGTGCGGAGAGGAAGGGGGCACGGCGGCACAGAGAGGAGGGGGCACGACAGCGGGGATGAGGTACCGCGGTGGCGCGGGGACGAGAGGGCCATGGCAGTGTGGCGGCGAATCGGTCGGGAGGTGGGAGTGCGGTTAGTGGGGAGGCGGGGCGAATCGGTCGGGAGCTCTTTTTTCAGATCGGGCCCTTATAGACGCGATGGTAACAGAATATTATTCTGTTACCGGTAACAAAATAGTCCAGTCCTATATATATAGACGGTCTATTCTGCTAATATTAGCAGAATAACTATTCTGCACACCACTTCCACACTACACGCTGAACGCAAGTGCACGTCATTCTTTGAACCAAGTGTGCTGCAGTACTCACACGAGTGAACTTCTCGTCGAAAAAAACTGCACGTGTTATTTTTTCCGGTACTGTTTTCACTCTAATTTTTTAACCGTTTATCGAAATTAGGCATGTAATATACCGTTAAAAAGCTATGGATTAGGCGCAACTTCGACATGTTGAACACTTTTCAAGATTCCACACGGTTTAAGAGCAGTTTTGAAATTGGCGCGTCCCATGACGAGTGGCAGCGAGCGTTTTTTCGCGATTTATTCTAAACCGCTCGTCGGAACGAAGCAAACAATACGCCATTTGATAGATATCGTCAAGGCGCATCTTTTTCATATGTAAATTTTTCTCTAATTCGTTACGGTTTAAGAGCAGTTTCAAATTTACTTAATCGCGGAACTCTGTTTTTCAAAAAATTTGAAATTTTCGGTGCTGTTTTTGCTCCAGTTTTCTAACCATTTGTTGGAACGAGACGTATGATACGCCGTTGGAAAGCTACGGACAAGGCGCAACTTTCATATGTTTAAATGGTTTTGAGATTCCTTACGGTTTTTAGTTAATTTTGAAAATCGTGCGGCTGACTTCGAGAAGCAGCGGCTGTTTTTTCGTGAAATTTTTACGAACGGCTGGTCGCAATAATTCAAATCATACGCCGTTGGAAAGATATCGACAAGACGTAACTTTTTCATGTAGAACACTCTCTCTAATTCCTTATGGTTTAAGAGCAGTTTCGATTTTACGGAAAAGCAGACACTCTGTTCTTCGCGAGACCAAAATCGTCGTATTTACTGCATCGGACAGAAGAACGCATTGCTTTAGACAAAATAACGCACTGCATCAGATGGGCAAGCGCACTGCATGGTTTCTTTTTGTTTAGACGTATTTTTTCTCGGACGAGGAAAGAAGAACGCACTACTTCAGACGAAATACCGCACTTCATTAGATGGGCAAGTGCACTACATGGTTTCTTTTTGTTTAGACGTATTTTTTCTCGGATGGAGAAAGAAGAATGCACTGCTTCAGACAAAATACTGCACTTCATTAGATGGGCAAGTGTACTGCATGGTTTTTTTTGTGGGACGTAAATTTTCCCAAACGAGGTGGAGTGCACTGCTTCAGACGAAAAACCACACTGCATCGGACGAGCAAGCGCACTTCAAGATTTCTTTTGTCGGACGTAAAAAATTTCAAGAGTGTGCTACAAAGTCCTTCGGAGCGGACTTTTTTAAAGACCGGAGTGCACTGCATTTCTCTTTTTCTTTTTCTCTAACAGAGTTTTGATTTTCCTGTAGTGCATTCCATATATATTTTTGTTCTAAATGGATTGTAATGAAGAGTCCTTTCGTAGTGGACCCTTTTTTAGACCAAAGTGCATAGGATGGTCAAAAAAATGAGCCACAACACCACGTGAGATGAACAACATTTTTTCATGAAGAACCATCCATGCATATTAAAATGAATTTCTCAACAAATAATTAAACGCATTCCCAACAGCAACAAATCCCATAATAGTGAAGTGCACTCGCTGTGCGCCGAGCTGCACACACACAACATGTGAACCTTGTCTCGTATCCAAGGTAGATGTCGCCGGAGGAGAGGACTGCACGCGAGCCGTATTTTGCCCTGCACACTCGTGGCCCAACACAGCACACATAGATCAGATAACATAGCAAAAGTGACTGAAAAATAGCATGTATTAGGGCTGAACTAAACTGAATGCATCTAGCTGCCAAATCATGTGCGCACCGCCGATGAGCATAATACCAGCAGTCTTATCTTTTTGTGTGTGTTCTTTATTTTTTGCATCACAAAAAGTAGAGTGAACCGCAGTGGACAGAGCAGCGAACCTCTGCAAAAGACAGTGAAGCTTTTTCTTACCAAAGTAGACTGTTGCTTCATCCTTGCTCTGCAGTCCACACCGAAGAAAACCTCAGTGCACTGAACATTCCAATCCAAAAAGAAGAGGAAAGTGATATGAATGAGAGTAGTGAACTTTAGAAAAAAAACACCAAACCACACGCTGATGGTTTTGCTCTCCGAAACCAGCTCGTCATCGCGTACTGCGTAGGCCCGTGGGCGGAGCTGCACACCGCTGTGGGGGCTGAACCCATGTTGTGGACTGCGCATGGGAGTTCCTACGTGTTGCGTGCCTGCACGTAGTTGACTGCATGCGGCCCCGTAGGAGAGGACGACGAGGAGGACCAGGGAGGCAGCCCCGCCACGCCACCACCATCGGAGAGGACGACAAAGACCAGGGAGGTAGCCCCACCACGCCACCACCGTCGGAGAGGACGACGAGGACCAGGGAGGCAGCTCCTGTACGAAACGATGCCCCGCCGAACCGCATGCACTCACCGAACACACTGAACGCCCTCGGTGGCTCGAACTACACGGCGGTGTTGTCCCCTCTCTGCAGTTCTGATCGAGCACAGGTGCAGGTTCTTATCGTCATTGCGGTCCCCTCTGGCCTCGCCCACATTTTTGATTGGAGCTTGTTGAGGTTCAATCAGCAAAAAGTATGGACTGCACCAGGGAACTAGGATGCTGGCAGCAGCCCGCATCTAGGCGTCCTCGACCCTCATCCTTGTCAGGACAAGTGCCATGGGGCGGCTGGGTAGTTGCTGGGATCCTCGCCGGAGGAGGAACTCGTGTCGTCGCCCTCCTCGCTTGTCGGTTGGCGGAGCACCGGAGCCATCTCCTATGGGCGTTCAGGGACCAAGTGGCGGCGCGTGGAAGAACCAAATCCGCTGGATCCAGCGTGCAAGGCTCCGTGGTTGACCGGGGCCAGCAACTGGGCGACTGGACGCTGCTCGATCCATCTCGAGCTTCTTGGGACGCCACCGTGAACACCAGCGTCGCCCCTTCTTTTGCCAGATCCGGGGAAGAGGATGGGGTCTGGCCATGTCGAGGAGGAAGTAGTGGCGGGGTTGGGAGGGAGGAGCTCCTCGAGGCAGCCGGCAGGAGGATTTTGAGGCCGGAGCACAACCGCCCACAGCGAGGGGAGGAAGCCAGGGCCTGCCAGCGATGGGCGACCGCGGCCTGGCGACGCCCAGATCCAGTGGCGGGGCATGCAGGGGGACCGGTGAGCTCGGATCCATCACCACGGGGACAAGCAGAACTCGTATCCATCAGGCATGGGTGGGAGGTAGCCGGGGTTGG
>NC_041393.1:45226745-45235287 GCF_002162155.2 Triticum dicoccoides
CGCCGCCGCGGGGTGGGAGGTGGCCGGGGTTGGGGGTGCCGCCGTGGGGTGGGAGGTGGGGGCGCTGAACGCTGGGTAGGAGGTGGTTGGGGGCGGGCGGTACTGGTGGGCGGCGCTGGGGTTGGTGGAAGAAGGTGGAGGAAGATTTGTGGTCGTGCGGGAAGTGGGTTTGGTCGGGGGAGAAGTGGGTGGGGGTGGGGTGTTAGCAGAATAAGGGTTTGGTGTGCAGAATAAGACTCTTAAGGGTGTTATCATAATGGACTCACCTTATATATATAGGACAGAGCTATTCTGTTACCAGTAACAGAATATTATTCTGTTACCCTCAGCCCCTTACAGGGCGTGATCTGTTTCTCCGAACCGGTACGCCGAACATGAAAGGAAAAAAAATCCCTCACGCCAAATCTGGATCAGGTGAGCCGAACCCCGACCCAGAGCGCCACCATCTACCACCTTCCCCGACCGCCGCGCCCCAGACCATCTTCCCCCGGACGCCGCGCCTCCGGCCACCCTCCACGGCCACCGCGCCTCCGGCCTCCTCCCTCCGCTGCCGCCGCGCCTCCATCCACCTCCCACCGCCACCGCCCGCCTCCGACCACCTTCCCCCGGTTGTCGCGCCTCCAGCCTCCTTCCCTCCACCAGCGTCGTGCCTCCGGCCACCTCCCTCCAGCGCCGCCCCTCGGGCCACCTCCCTCCACCGCCGCCCCTCGGGCCACCTCCCTTCGCCACCATTCAGCCTCCGGCCACCTCCCTCCGCCACCACCCGCCTCCATCCACTTCCCTCCTGGCTGCACGCCCCGCGAAGAAGACCCGCCATCGCCACCTACTGCCGGCCTAGCTCCTGGAGCTACTACATCAACGCACAGATGTTCAGTTTCGGTTTGAGTTCAACTTTTGCTACCGGTATTTTTCTTGCATATGTTCAGTTCGACATCTGGTGGTTCTTCAGATCAACATAGTGTGCTTTTTCAATTCATCTTGCGGGTGAAAAAAGGAGCTCCCCTTTGAGTTCAAATGGGTTCAAAGAAAATGGTTGCTGCATTACAGCTAGTGTTTTTTTGTGTGTTGTTTGTATGCTCTGCAGTTACTTTTTGGGCATCATTCGATCTGGACCATAGTTGCTGCAGGGATCTATTTAGACATATAATTACAAAAACATAGTTCAAATAATATTCCCCCAAAAGTTCAATATTTAGGGTTCTGCGCATGTCCTTACATCAGCTAATCTTCATCATATCCAGATAATGCCTAAAGTGAAGAGATTTTTTTTGCAATTCAACTTTCAAATGCCTTTTCAGTTCATCTACTTCTCAGCTGTCCTGAGTTGCAACATTGCTGCTACTATCAATGTGTTTGCAAGTTGCAACCATTATTGATGCATTTTTATTTCTGATCACTGATGGTTTCATGAGGATGTGCTAAAAATTTGCTACTGTAGGTTGCTCTTTGTTGCATTTGGTACCGTCAATTAAAAATCATTCTTATTTGTTTGGGTTGTCAAACAAAATCTAATGTACATGTGATGTCCAGTTTCTTCTTTAGGTTCAGTTCAATATCTAAAATCCATTTAGTTTAATTCTTATGCGTCGTCCCGGCAACGCATCGCGCAGCCACCGACCTCCTCTGGTTGGGCCACACCACCACCGGTCGGTCCATAATGGTTTCTAGCAGCCGTCCAAGTTGAGAGCTGATGACAGTCCTCTGCATGCGTCAACGACACTCTCACAGCAATCTCTCCTGATGGAATACGATGATGGCGATGTGGCGCAGGTGGACCTCATGGAGTTTGGCTGGGCTGGCGGCGATCGATGGTGGACGCGGGTGCATGAGTTGTGGGGCTCCATCTTCTGCTCGACCACTGCCTACTCCCACTCTGTTCACTGGTTTTATTTTCACTGTCACACCTGTTCCTCGTCGCCCTGCAGCAGCAGGAGACACGAGATCACCTTCGGCGCCACTGGTCACATGAAGGCCGTCAAAAATGGTATATTCTCCATAAAAAGGCGTTTGCCTATCTATATTCTCTACTGTTGAATTATAGCACAAACATTTGTCGAAACAGGGTGCTCAGGATGTCTATTTTAATTGCTTAAACACAAACTAGCTGCTCTCAGTTCAGTACGTGAACAATCATCAGTTCGTGAAAAGTACATATAACATGCTTTCTTGTGTGGGATTTGGGGGGTGCCTAGTCTGGCTAAGAATGCCTTAATTGCTGCTTTCTTTGCTTAGTTCAAGTGACAGAAAAAAAATCAGTTCGAGATATATATGTAGGAGGTTGGGAGCAAAAAAAACCTCATAATTTTTCTCAGTTCAAAGATTGGAAGCAAACAAACTGTAGCTAGTGGTTTCGATGTGTCAAAAGATGAACATTTCTGCTCAAATTAAGTTTGCATCAGAGATATAGCCATTTTCTTCTAAATAAAAAGTTTTACATAAAACTGAATAACTATCTTATAGGCAGCTTACACAAAAACCCACCATTTAGGATAATACTACTACTACTACTACTACTACATCTCTGATAAAAACAAAGATGAAAACAGTGACTTGTTTTCTTCCTTATTAACTTCACTTTTGTTACTTTAGCATATGTTCTTCTTGTAGAAGTCTAGATTTCTTCTAAATGTGAAGTTTAATTTCCCTGGGAATTTTGGTTTGTAGATATGGGAGAACAATCCTGAATAGAAAGTTTCTTATATTAGTTCAGTTCAATATCTAATTTTAGTTTAGTTCGATTCTTATTTTTAGTTCAATACATTCATTACCTAGAATAGCAACTATTTGTTAATTTGGCAAGCAAATGAATCTTAAACCTTTATGTTCGGGTATGACTTGGTATTGACTTGCTGCTTCCTGTCATGATTTAGGAGGTTCGGATGACTAGGGACGCGAGCACCTGCTCGAGAGCTCCTCCTCAATGAGTAATTGGCCTTGTGGTGCACTTGTGCTCTACACATGTTTGTCTTAATGCCTTTTAAAGAAAAGAACATGTTTCTGATGTTTAATAGTATGGTCCTTCTCAGCAGATGTTTACAGTAATACATCTTTTTTGTACAAACTTTTAAAAAGTTTCTTTTTGAACTTCTCACAATTAATAAACATGAACTTGATTATCTTTTTAACATGTACTGATATCAGCTTCGTTGAATTTTTGTGCGTGTGCTTGTAACACAATCAGTTCAGATCTCGAGAGACCATAAGTTCAAGTTCACTAGTATTTATAAATGTTTATTGCAGTACTAGTATTTACAAATTTCGTATAATTTCCACGGGTCGGAGGCTGTACATATTTCTTATTTCTATTGCTATAAGTTCAAGTGATAAAATGCTGTAAGATCGCATGTTATTCTCCAATTAGTTCAAGTGATCATTGTTTTATTTTTGTATGTATATGTCTAAGAGTAAACTTTGTGACCTGAACTTTCTACGTATTGCTTAGAGAAGGTCCCTTTTGTGGTATGGACTTTCTTCTTATTGCTTAGAGAAGGTCCCTTGGAAAAGATGACTAGATTTCCAAGTTGGGTTATCCTCAAACATTTTATATTTTAATATGGAATAGGAAAATGTGTTTGCTTTGGAGTGTGTTTTACAATTAAAACTTTTCAGACTTCATATTCTTTGTGTATGCAAAAAATAGAGGACAAAGCTGGCTACCTGCGTATAGTTTTTATAATTTACATGGGGAAACTAATATTCATGCACCTCTTTGGTGGATGTTTTGATGCATTTCCTTTGTGAATTGTAGTTGTCGGATGGTGTTACAAAATTACTACTCTAGAGTCATTGTTTATATTGTATTTTTTTAGCATTCTTGCAACCCTATTAACAACATCTTTTTGTGCAGTATTTGTTGGTTTTTCTTTGATTTATGGATATCTTGGGCTTGCTGGGTGCAAAATCAAGAAGGTCAGTAAGAGGTACTAGTAGGAGAGGAAGAAATAATGTGAAAAATGAGATAAATGTGAGAATAGCAAGTACAAAAGCGTGAGAGCGATTCAGATTTTTTTGAAGGTTCTTGATGTACATGTATCTTTTGGTATGTAGATGCACTGTAATGTATCTGGAAAGTACAAATGGTTAATACCTCAATGGTGCACTATGCATCTTTGGCAGTTTTTATGCATTTTTATTGGTTGTGAAGCAATTTAATGGTGCGCTATGTACTGAAGTATACATTCTCGAATCCGAGAATACAAAACTTTTCTTTTTGAAAAAAATGTCATTCAGTTCAACGACAGCCACCCCAGTTAGGGAGTAAGTACCTCAGTACGTGTTAAAAACGGCGGTCCGTTCGGAATGAAAGAAATGGCAGAAATTCAAATTGTAAAGTTCAAGCAAAAAAAGAAACCCCACGAAAATCCTGCTTAGTAAGTACCTCAGTACAAGTCGTAAAATGAGAGAAGTTCAGAACAACATTGTCAAAAAAATGTCGAGTAAAAAAACACATTTTCTTTTTGAATAAAATATATTTCAGTTCGATGATACAAACCATACAAGTACAGGGGCGACGATACAGTAAACCGTTGAAAACTTATGAGAAACATATTACCGAAAAAACAGAGTAAAGTCTAGTTAGTGAAAAACATGCTTAGTACAAACCCATGCAACCATCAGTACAAGTACCCTTTTTCCGAACCATTCAAAATTACTCTACAAAAAATAGCCTAGTACAAACATACACATATATCAGTACAACTACTCTGTTTTTCAGACGAGAAAACAGCAGAATCCGTCATGCCGTATTCAAAATTACTCTTAAATGGTTGCGAAGTAGAGAAAACGTTCAACATGACTAAGTTTCGCATTTTTGATAGCTATCCAACGGTATATTATTTGCCATATTTCGACAAACTTTTTAAAAAAATCGCATTCAAAATCAAATTTGACCGTATTCTAATTCATTTTTAAAACGTAGGTAATTAGAAAAACATTTCTATATGCAAAAGTTGCGCATTTTCCATAGCTTTCCAACACCGTATCATTTGTGTCAATCCGAAAAACTATTTACAAAAAATCGCAAAAATACATTTCGCCCAGAATTTCATCGTTTTTCAAATTACTTTAAAATCATATAGAATTACAAAAAACAATACATATATGGAAGATGCGGATTTTCACCAGCTTCCCAACGCCATCTTATTTGCTCAATTCCGACAAACCGTTTGAAAATTGAGTCCAAAATACGATTCACGTTTTCGGTTTTGAAAAAAACGATTTTTTCAAAACTGCTCTTAAACCATAATGATTTTGCAAAAACGTTCAATATACTTGAAATATAGTTGTCAAGAGTTTTCCAACGATATATTACACGCCCCGTTCCGACAAAAAAATTATAAAAAGTTTTTGAACTAAAGCAGATGATCTGTTAAACACAATTGAAAGCATCAGTTCAACCGTTTCGAAAACATCAGTACAACCACCTGAAACCGTCAGGTCAAAAAGGGTAACAGAATAATATTCTGTTACGCGTAACAGAATAGCCCAGATGTGTGTGTGTATATATATATATATATATATATATATATATACATACATACATATATATATATATATATATATATATATATATACAGACGGTCTATTCTGCTAATATTAACAGAATAACTATTCTGCACACCACTTCGGCACTGCACGCTCAACAGAAGCGCACTGCATCCTTTTGACGACGAGCACTGCAATATAGACTAGTGAACTTCTCGTCGAAAACAACTGCACGCGTTATTTTTTCGGTACTGTTTTCGCTCTAATTTTTTAACTGTTTATCGGAATGAGGCGTGTAATATACCGTTGAAAAGCTATGGATTAGGCGCAACTTCGACATGTTGAATAGTTTTCGACATTCCACACGGTTTAAGAGCAGTTTTGAAAATGGTGCGGCGGATGACGAGTGTCAGCGAGCGTTTTTTCACGTTTTTTTCTATACTGCTTGTCGGAATGAAGCAAATGACACGCCGTTGGATAGATATCATCGTGGCACATATTTTTCATATATAAATCTTCTCTAATTCATTATGGTTTAAGAGCAGTTTCAAATTTACTAAATCGCGGAATTTTGTTTTTTAAGTTTTTTTAAATTTTCGGTACTGTTTTCCCTCCAGTTTTTGAACCGTTTATCGAAACGAGGCGTGTGATACGCCGTTGGAAAGCTACGAACGAGGCGCAACTTTCATATGTTGAAATGTTTTTGAGATTACTTACGGTTTTAAGTTAATTTTGAAAATTGTGCGGCGGATGATGAGTGACAGCGGTCGTTTTTGGCAAAAAATTTGCAAACCGCTGGTCAGAATGATTCGAATTATATGCCGATGGAAAGATATCGACAAGGTGCAACTTTTTCATGTAGCACAGTCTCACTAATTCTTCACGGTTTAAAAGCAGTTTTGAAATTATCGAAAATGCGGGTACTTTGTTTTTCGCGACACCCAAATCGATGAGTGAACTTCATCAAACAGAAAACCACACTGCTAACCGCACTGCAGCAGGCGGGCAAGTGAACTTCATGGTTTTTTTGTCATACATAACTTCTCCAAAACGAGCAAGTGAACCGCATCAATACAAAAAATGAACCGGAACACTTTCAAAAGTGAATCGCATGAGTTACTGTTGACGTTTTCATGTAACACATTTTTTTGGGACAACGTTTTCCATTAACATGTTTGGGACTGTAGTGACGAGCCAAGTGCACTGCATTTTCTTTTTTGTCCTTTTTTTGTGTTAACGCGTCCGAACTCTAGAGTAGAGGCAACTGTACTGCATTAGTTTCTTTTTTCTAACTATTTTAATTCTTTTCATTCAAATGAACAGCTTGAGAACAATGAAACGAACCTCTAAACAAAAACAATGAAATGTTTTTCTGTGTATTTTGCACAATGACAACTCCATTGTCATACATTTTTTTGAGAAAAATAAAACTCAATCCGTGGATCATCTGAACCCGTGCACACCACAAACTGCATAGTCGCCGAAGTGGGCTGCAACGCGGCTACTATTCACCAGGGTGTCCTCACCGGCATATTGCACGCCCGCACCGCACAACATGCACATGGCTGCTTCCACCCACACACTAGACTACACGATGCCGGCGGGTGTGCTGCTTACACTCGCGTAGTGGACTGCACGACTAAAATCAACAGCAAAAAAACTAAAAAATACACAAAAGAAATTGTGAGCTCCTAGCCCAGCGACTGCACGGCGCCGACGGGTGTGCTGCTTACACTCACGCAGTGGACTGCACGGCAAAAGTCAACAGCAAAAAGACCAAAAAATACACACACAAAAATTGTGAGCTCCACGCCCAGCTAGCTGATGCTCGTCCTTGATCTCATGGCGAGGACGCAGGAGCTTAGGGGACGGTGGCCTTGCTGGAAGGCAGCAGTCCAAAAAAATCTGATGCCATGGCTCTTCGCACTGCACCTACCCGGCAACCAAACCAAATGAAGATCCCAAGCAAACAACTCTCTCTAATCGGAGGCATGTCGTGTCGGCGTCCCACGGAAGCCACAACGAACAAAAGGATCCAATCTAGCGGCGGGTCGGGGGATGCACGCGAAAGAACCGCACAACGTCGCCACCCGCACTGCATGCCGTGGGCGCATGGCAAACTGCACGGCGTCGCCGCCCACATTGCCCTGCCGTCGAGTGCCTCACCCAGTATGCCGGCTGCCCGAATTGGCCGTCTGCCAGTCCCAGAGTTGCCTTTGTCATCGTCATCCTGCCAGCGCTGCTGGTCACTCTCCAATCGAAACTAGGAGGTGTGGAGAAGATGCACAGAGCATGTGATGGGGGAGGAGGTGTACCGAACTGCACTGCTCCCCTCTAGTGGACGGAGTAGGGCGACATCCTGCTCGCCATCGGGCACCACATCAACCTCATGTGGCCTCCACGCCCGCCATCGCACGGGTGTTGACTGCATCTCCGCCCGGCCATCGCGTGCGTGCACGCCCGCTGCGCCGTCCCTTTTGCTCTTAGCTCCGACCGCAGGTGGCAGGGGGCAGCCTGATTCCGGCGTCAAGTAGAGCAGAGGAGGCGTACCACGGCAGATCCGTCGTTGGGGCTTGTATTAGAGGAAGGACTAATCACGGTCAAGCCTGGGCCACACTGGATTGGACGGAGGGAGGTGTGCTGGGAAGGGCCCTCCCCACGGAGGTAGCTCGTCGGGTAGGTGCGGGAGGACTGCAACCTGGCGTTTCCAGCAGCTAGTTGACACGGGGTGAGGGGGGCTGGATCCGGCACCGGCTCATGCTAGGAGGCGACCGAGGCAGATGTGGGATGGGGAGTGGCCGGAAGAACAAGGTGGAAGCAGCAGAAGGGGAGTCGCGGCGGGGATCTGGGGGTGGCTGTGGTTTTCTTTGGAAGGGGAGGATTTGGAGGGGATCCAGCCATGGTGGAGAGTGGGAGGGGCGCGGCGGCGCGGTTGGTAGTTGGCCGGGGGGCGCAGCGGCCATGGATCTGGGACGGGAGGTGGTTGTGCGGTGGGGAAGTAGGTGGGGTAGCAAGGAGCCGGGGTGGCGTAGCGGCCGGGGAAGGTGGGGAAGGTGGA
>NC_041393.1:45235676-45237144 GCF_002162155.2 Triticum dicoccoides
GGGCGCTCGCCGGAAGAAGGTGGGGAGGGTGGGGCGGCAGGGTGAGGAGGTTGGGCACGAGCGTGGGGGAGGAAGTGGGGTGGTGGGGGTGGTGTTAGCAGAATAAGGTTTTGAGGTGCAGAATAAGGTCTTAAGGGGTGTTATTAGAATAGACCCACCCTATATATATATATATATATATATATATATATATATATATATATATATATATGAGTGTATCAAAAGTCTTTTATCGAAAAAATTCAGCAAGAATCATCGAACTTTCAAACTTTGGTCGTAAAAACATATAAAATATGAGATACAAAAAATATAGTGCCAAACAAAAATACAAAGAGAAGGGAAAAATATAGAGCAGCAGTTACCGAGGGTTGATTATCGGCTCTCGGTAATGGCCACTTTTTCCGAGACAACCTCTCGGTAAAGCATCTAACCTAGATCTATTTCCTTCTTCTGCATTCTCGATAATATGTATTATACTTTTTTTTGTTTTCTTCCATGCTTGGCAAACAACCTTAGCACATCATAATTACCGTCTTGTGTTTTCTTTTTCTGATGGGCCTTGCCCGGTTCTAGACACCGAAACCCCTCTAGTGGCCCCGACGATCTAGGGCGTTGTTCGGCACCTAGAGGCGGTAGGCCACGGGTAATAACTGCTTCTTCGTGTTAGTGCATGTCATCACGAGATGACAGACTAAGTCTAGGCTTGTTCTGTCATGGGATCACCCACCAAAGACTCTGTCTCGGGGACGAACGCAGCCGGTCCTCGACGTTCCCGCCTGTGTGTGTGGTTTGTGAGGCACGTGCCACGTCAAGGAGGTGCGTTGCTTATTCAAATAGCACACCACCCCAGCATGCATATGCATGGGCCACACGCATGTAGGGGTGCCCTCCCCCCTCAGGCGGTCTCTAGATCGAGCACCCATCCGGTAGCCCCGACGGTCTAGGGTATTGATCGGCACCGAGAGCGTGTAGTCCATGGTGAATAACTGCTTCTCCGTGTTAGTGCATGTCATCGCGAGATGACAGACCAAGTATTGGCCCGTTCTTCGAGATAGTCTATGGGTATCGAGAGGGAATGTGTCTGGTTTGTGTAGGAAGTGCGGGTCCTGTTGCTCCGTTGGCCTTGAAACTTCTTGTGCTCTCAAAGGAGGCAATCACATGTATATGCATGGGCTATCAGGCGACCCCTGCGGTCTAGGAAGTTGAGCGGCACCGAGAGAGGGGGTAGGCCACGGTCAACAATTGCTTCTTCTCATGTTTATTACTTTACACTCTTTAAAGTTCTCTCTCGGTGCCGGTCTAGAAAGTTGACCTGCACCGAGAGAGGGGGTAGGCCACGGTCAACAACTACTTCTTCTCATGTTTTTCCATTACACTCTTTAAAGTTTTCTCTCGGTGCCGTTCTAGGAAGTTGACCGGCACCGAGAGAGGGGGTAGGCCACGGTCAACAACTGCTTGTTCTCATGTT
>NC_041393.1:45237873-45241867 GCF_002162155.2 Triticum dicoccoides
TTTTATCAAAAAAATTCATCAAAAGTCATGGAATTTTCAAACTTTGGTCGTAAAAACATATGAAATATGGGATACAAAAAAGATAGTGCCAAACAAAACACAAAGAGAAGGAAAGACAACCTCTCGGTAAAGCATCTAACCTAGATCTCTTTCCTTCTTGTGCGTTCTCGATAATATGTATTATACTTTTTTTGTTGTTTTCTTCCATGCTTGGAAAACAACCTTAGCACATCATAATTACCGTCTTGTTTTTCTTTTTCAGATGGGCCTCACCCGGTTCTAGAGACCGGCACCCCTCCGGAGGCCGCGACGGTCTAGAGTATTGTTCGGCACCTAGAGGGGGTAGGCCATGGGGAATAACTGCTTCTCGTGTTAGTGCATGTCATCGCGAGATAACAGACCAAGTCTAGGCTCGTTCTGTCATGGGATCACCCGTCGAAGACTCTGTCTCGGGGACGAACGCAGCCAATCCTAGACGTTCCCGCCCATGTGTGTGGTTTGTGAGGCATGTGCCTCGTCAAGGACGTGCGTTGCTTATTCAAATAGCACACCACCCCTGCATGCATATGCGTGGGCCACACGCATGTAGGGGTGCCCTCCCCTCCTCGGGCGGTCTCTATATTAAGCACCCATCCGGTAGCCCCGACGGTCTAGGGCATTGATAGGCACCGAGAGGGTGTAGTCCACGGTGAATAACTGCTTCTCCATGTTAGTGCATGTCATCACGAGATGACAGACCAAGTCTAGGCCCGTTCTTCGAGATAGTCTATGGGTATCGAGAGGGAATGTGTATGGTTTGTGTAGGAAGTGCGAGTACTGTTTCTCTGTTGGCCTCGAAACTTCTTGTGCTCTCAAAGGAGGCAATCACATGTATATGCATGGGCTATCAGGCGACCCCTGCGGTCTAGGAAGTTGAGCGGCACCGAGAGAGGGGGTAGGCCACGGTCAACAACGTCTTCTTCTCATGTTTATTACTTTACACTCTTTAAAGTTCTCTAAGTGCCGGTCTAGAAAGTTGACCAGCACTGAGAGAGGGGGTAGGACACGATCAACAACTACTACTTATCATGTTTTTTCCTTTACACTCTTTAAAGCTCTCTCTCAGTGCCGTTCTAGGAAGTTGAACGGCACCAAGAGAGAGGGGGTAGGCCACGGTCAACAACTGCTTCTTATCATGCTTTTTACTTTACACTCTTTAAAGTTGAGTTTTGAACAAATCTAACCCAAAAAGCATATATATATATATATATATATATATATATATATGAGTGCATCAAAAGTCATGGAATTTTCAAACTTTGGTCGTAAAAACATATGAAATATGAGATTCAAAAAAGATAGTGCCAAACAAAAATACAAAGAGAAGGAAAAAAATGAGGGAAGTGGTTACCGAGGGTCGACTACCGGCTCTCGGTAATGGCCACTTTTTCCGAGAGAACCTCTCGGTAAAGCATCTAACCTAGATATCTTTCCTTCTTGTGCATTCTCGATAATATGTATTATACATTTTGTTGTTGTTTTCTTTCATGCTTGGCAAACAACCTTAGCACAACATAGTTACCGTCTTGTGTTTTCTTTTTCAGATGTTCCTCGCCCGGTTCTAGAGACCGGCACCCCTCCGGTGGCCACGACGGTCTAGGGTGTTGTTCGGCACCTAGAGGGGGTAGGCCACGGGGAATAACTGCTTCTTCGTGTTAGTGCATGTCATCGCGAGATAACAGACCAAGTCTAAGCTCGTTCTGTCATGGGATCACCCACGGAAGACTCCTATCGGGGACGAAGGCAGCCGGTCCTCGATGTTCCCGCCTATGTGTGTGGTTTGTGAGGCACGTGCCACATCAAGGAGGTGTGTTGCTTATTCAAATAGCACCACCCCTGCATGCATATGCATGGGCCACACGCATGTAGGGGTGTCCTCCCCCCCCTTTGGGCGGTGTCTAGATCGAGCACCAATTCGGTAGCCCCGGCGGTCTATGGCGTTGATCGGCACCGAGAGGGTGTAGTCCACAGTGAATAACTGCTTCTCCGTGTTATTGCATGTCATCGCGAGATGACAGACCAAGTCTAGGCCCGTTCTTCGAGATAATCTATGGGTATCGAGAGGGAATGTGCCCGGATTGTGTAGGAAGTGCGGGTCCTGTTGCTCCTTTGGCCTCGAAGCTTCTTATGCTCTCAAAGGAGGCCATCGCATGTATATGCATGGGCTATTCGGTGGCCCCTGCGGTCTAGGAAGTTGACCGGCACCGAGAGAGGGGGTTGGCCATGCTCAACAACAGTTTCTTGTCATGTTTATTACTTTACACTCTTTAAAGTTCTCTCTCGGTGCCGGTCTAGAAAGTTGACCGGCTCCGAGAGAAGGGGTAGGCCATGGTCAACAACTGCTTCTTCTGATGTTTTTCCTTTACACGATTTGAAGTTCTCTCTCGATGCCATTCTAGGAAGTTGACCGGCACCGAGAGAGGGGGTAGGCCACGGTCAACAACTGCTTCTTCTCATGTTTTTTACTTTACACTCTTTAAAGTTCTCTCTCGGTGCCGATCTACGAAGTTGACCGGCACCGGGAGAGGGGGTAGGCCACGGTCAACAACTGCTTCTTCTCATGTTTTTACATTACACTCTTTAAAGTTGAGTTTTGAACAAATCTAACCCAAAAAGCATATATATATATATATATATATATATATATATATATATATATATATATATATATATATATATATATATATATATATATGAGTGCATCAAAATTCTTTTATCGAAAAAATTCATCAAAAGTCGTGGAATTTTCAAACTTTGGTCGTAAAAACATAGGAAATATGAGTGCATCAAAATTCTTTTATCGAAAAAATTCATCAAAAGTCGTGGAATTTTCAAACTTTGGTCGTAAAAACATAGGAAATATGAGATACAAAAAAGATAGTGCCAAACAAAAACACAAAGAGAAGGGAAAATAATTAGAGCAGTGGTTACAGAGGGTCGATTATCGGCTCTCAGTAATGGCCACTTTTTTCGAGAGAAACTCTCGGTAAAGCATCTAACCTAGATCCCTTTCCTTCTTGTGCATTCTCGATAATATGTATTATACTTTTTTTGGTTGTTTTCTTCTATGCTTGGCAAACAACCTTAGCACATCATAATTATCGTCTCGTGTTTTCTTTTTTAGATGGGCCTCACCCGGTTCTAGAGACCGGCTCCCCTCCGGTGGCCCCAACAGTCTAGGGCGTTGTTCGGCACCTAAAGGGGGTAGGCCAGGGGGAATAACTACTTCTTCGTGTTAGTGCATGTCATCGCGAGATGACAGACCAAGTCTAGGCTCGTTCTGTCATGGGATCACCCACCGAAGACTCTATCTTGGGGACGAACGCAGCCGGTCCTCGACGTTCCCGCCCCATGTGTGTGGTTTGTGAGGCACGTGCCACGTCAAGGACGTGCGTTGCTTATTCAAATAGCACACCGCCCCTGCATGCATATGCATGGGCCACACGCATGTAGGGGTGCCCCCCCTCCTTGCGCAATCTCTATATCGAGCACCCATCCGGTAACACCGACGGTCTAGGGCTTTGATCGGCATCGAGAGGGTGTAGTCCATGGTAAATAACTGCTTCTCCGTGTTAGTGCATGTCATTGCGAGATGACAGACCAAGTCTTGGCCCGTTCTTCGAGATAGTCTATGGGTACGAGAGGGAAAGTTGACCGGCACCGAAAGAGGGGGTAGGCCACGGTATGCTTCTTCTCATGTTTTTTACTTTACACTCTTTAAAGTTCTCTATCGGTGGCGTTCTAGGAAGTTGACCGGCACCGAGAGAGGCGGTAGGCCACGGTCAACAACTGCTTCTTCTCATATTTTTTACTTTACACTCTTTAAAGTTCTCTCTCGGTGCCGGTCTAGGAAGTTGACCGGCACCGAGAGAGGGGGTAGGCCACGGTGAACAACTGCTTCTTCTCATGTTTTTTACTTTACATTCTTTAAAGTTGAGTTTTCAAAAAATATAAC
>NC_041393.1:45242310-45247832 GCF_002162155.2 Triticum dicoccoides
ATGAGTGCATCAAAAGTTTTTTATCGAAAAAATTCATCAAAAGTCATGGAATTTTCAAACTTTGGTCGTAAAAACATATAAAATATGAGATACAAAAAAGTGGTGCCAAACAAAAACACAAAGAGAAGGAAAAAATTAGAGCAGTGGTTACCGAGGGTCGATTATCGGCTCTCAGTAATGGCCACTTTTTCCGAGAGACCCTCTCGGTAAAGCATCTAACCTAGATCTTAACTGTTCCCCTTTCTTTCTATCTTCATTCTTCTCCTTCTCTGTTCCCTGCGCCACCGCCGCCGCCGACGCCGAAATTGCCACCGCCACCAACTGCCGCCCTAAACCGCCACCAACTATCGCCGCCACCCCTCCTCCACCGCTCCCAACTGCGGCCACCGCCATCTCCTCCTCCACCGCCCCCAACTGCGGCCACTGCCCCCAAGCTTCATGGTCGGCGGTCGGAGCGGCGGTTCTTCAATGCGGCCTAAGGACGGCCACCGCAGCGGAACTCCTCCGGTAGCGCGGTAGCTGGAGATGCCCTCAGGTTAGTAGAAAACCGGGTCAGCCCGACCGGTCAGGTTCAAGGCAACAGCACCGGAGAAGATGATCTCTGCTGCTTGAAGTCTCCGGTCAAATCTGAGAATAGATAAAATAGCACTCTGTAATAGGAACCGAATTTTAGTTCCCATTTTTGCTCCTGCTTTTTGAGAAAAATTTGGGGAGTAGCATGTTGTATGGTGTCCAGCTGTTTTTTTCTGCTGTGTGTAGTGTCGTAACTAGAACCTATGTTTTTCCATATATATTGGGGAGTAGCATGTTGTGTAGTGTCCAACAAAATTTGAAGAACAAACACTGTCTGATGCCTATTGAAGTGGTATGGTTAATATTCACCATATATATTTTGTTTTTCAGATTCTGATGGTAGCACTAGTAAGTACCGGAGAGTCCCTAGTGGTAGGACGATTCGTCCGCCTCCCATCAGGCCACTCCCGAGGACGAGTCATCATCGGATGGCGATGTCAGAGTGGACTTAGATGAACCAGATCTGCTCACTACCGAGTCGGGCGACATGGAGACCTCGGACAGCTCAGGGTCTACCTCGAGAAACACTTCCAAGACGAAGAAATCCGGGCGTGGTCCGGGGAAGGTCTCGGAACCAACTGCTGCCAGCAACCGTCATGTCATTTGCCCGGCAGGAGAGGGGTAAGCAAGCATTTCATTTGCATCATATTTGGATGCCACAACTTTGACACTCACATATGCTTGTCTTTTATATCATGAAGTCAGTGGACATTTATCCCGACACAACCTAAGGGGGCATGCCCGCCGAACCATGTCATCGGCTCTCTCTTGAGGAAGCACTTCCCTGGATTATCCAAGCCGGGTGATGATGATCCGCCGTCGCCAGGTTTAACCTGGGAGCATTACCTATGCAACAAGGACGAGCACAATGTCACCTTGGCCACCCAGGTCATCAATGCTTTTTTTGCAAGTATCTTCGCTCCGACCGCTGCACTTTTCCATATCCAAATCCTTGCTTGCGTGGATGGTGAGAAGATGCCATATGCTTTCTTGTAGGAAACATTTGCTTGCATGGATGGTGAGTAGCAGAAGGCGAGGAAAGGCATCGTGAAATCTGCCCAAAAGATACTCTCTGACACCAAGCACACGCTGCGGTGCAAAGCCGTGATGTAGTGTCTGCCGCTTGATGACAAGGAAGACTGCTTGCCAGACCAACTTGACGCGAGAAGAATACGTGTCAGTGGTAAGTGACTACATCGGTTGCTAGTACTTTGATTCATCCCTCTTGTTCCTCAATTATTTGATTTTGTCTGACTAGGTGAAGGAAACCTGGATGAAGGACGGTTGTTGGGAGGCCCTGGTTGACATGTGGTGTGACCCAGCATGGCAGGCGCAGCATGTGGAGAAGGGAAACGATCGAGCCAAAATGACAGGCCCAGCTCATGTCCAGGGGAGCCGGAACCTAACCGCTCTCAAGCAACACATGGTATGTGGATTAAGATGTTAACTTTTTCGCACGATGCATCTTGGTTCATTAAACTTGATGGTTAATTTTGCAAGAGGCGAAGGTTGGTCGCCCAGTCCACATCCTGCAATCCTGGAAAGAAGGCCACAAGAGGAAGGATGGCGTCTAGTTCTGCAGCGAGTCGGCGGAGGAGAAGTGGGGGACCTTCAAAGAGGTCTTCCAGGAGGTGCACGGGCAGGAAGCTGAACATTCGTCCAAGCCCCTTGATCCTGAGCTTCTCATCATTGCTGGCTAGGGGAAGGGCCATGGCCGCCACCTCCTTTGCAACGGGGCGATCGCCACCTCCTCGCATCGCAAGCTGCACGAGATACGCGCGTCGAGCACCAGCTCAACTCCGTCCATACGGAGTCGCCCAACCGCCGCATCATGTGAGATAGCGTGTCTCAAGGTTAGCATCCTAACCTTTCATTTATGTCCATGCCTCGAAATAGCACCGTTCCAACCTATATGAGCCTAATGCCATGCTGCAGGATTTAATGGCGCAGCGGGCTGTTGAAGAGGAGCAAAGGCGGAAGGCTGAGCAGGAGTCCAGAGAAAAGGAACGGGCAGACACTAACAATAGGTTGAAGCTGCTTGAGTATCAACTACAGGTAGAACATTATCTAAACTAGAGTAGAATATTCATTACATAGGGACGAACCACCCTCACGTGACTCTATTTTATAGGTTCTTATGCAATCTCGAAGCAGTGCAAGTGATGCCCCTCCTCCTCCTCCGGAATGTTAACCCGATGGCCTCTCCTCCTCAAGATGATCCATATATGAATAAGTGTACTTCTATTGTGACGTGCACGTGTTTTGCAAGGAGTTACAATATGTATGAATTTGCGACTTGTGTGTGACATCTACTAGGATAATACATTCGACTTGTGTGTGACAATATGTGGAATATCCCTAATTATGCACATATATATATATATATATATATATATATATGTGTGTGTGTGTGTGTGTGTGTGTGTGTGTGTGTGTGTGTGTGTGGACTAGATCAAATTATGCATATATATGATCAAATTATGCCTATATATGTGTGGACTACTCCAAATTGCATTGTAGTTGTTTTTATCCACAGGGATCAGAAAAGAAATAGTTTAACAGCAGAATGGATGGGAAAGATTTCCGAGAGCAACACTCGAAAAACGATATACTACCGAGAGCACCTCTCCTAAACCTGGTCGTCTGGGAGACACTACTATTGTGCCACACCTTTTTCGAGAGCGGCTCTCGGAAACGAAGGCGAGCATTGTCGAGACAAGCTCTCGGCAAAGATATGTAAATTGTCAGCTGCCATGTGGGCCACGCAGTCCTACTGGTCAGGAGGATTGCCGAGAGCTGCTCTCGGCAAAGATATCGTCATTTATTTTCAAGAATATTTAACAAGTTATTTGAAACTTTTACTGATAAATGTGACCAGTGGGACCACATGTCAGTTAGAAAGAACATACACAAAAAAGAAAATAGGATGTGGCATATACTTTGCCGAGTGTCGTACGGCGGCTCTCGGTAATGTACGCAGTAACTGACGGAGCCGTCTGTCGCGGACGGGCATGCCACGTGGCTCCTCTTTACCGTGAGCGGTTCTCGGCGCCTGCAGGGTTTGCCGTGCGGTGCATCTTTGCCGTGAGGCAATGACGGCAAAGAAGGCAGTTTGCCGTGAAGCTGGGTTTGCCAAGAGTGACACTCGGCAAAGTTTTGTTTGTCAAGTGTCCGTGTTTTAGCACTCGGTGAAAAGTATGACATCCGACGTACGTGAAAATTTCAGTAGTGATAGCAGCACTTGCTCAAACAGCTATAGCTTAGCTCTATGTCCAGCTATTCAAAACATTGGTATCTAGGCATAACGTGGGTGCAGGGAGTAGCCATTATGTAGGTGAGACGTGTGATGACGTGAGCTGACCGAGACATAACTAAGTCTCAGTAAGCTGAGCCTTATGCGAACCCAAAATAAAACGGAATCATATTTTTAGCGTGCATCCAAAGCCAATGGAGCCCCACGGGCTACAAGTTGACCATTATCCTTCCTTGTACGGCAGCCGCGGAGTCTATTTAAACAGAGTTTGAGTGCTCGGTAGGAGGAGGAAGCTGTGAAGTGGGTGTCGCTCCTTGTTCATCAACCTCGAGTTGATCTAAATTACTCAGTCGTAGTGATGGAAGACACCACCTTTCCCGCCGGGATCACCGACATGGAGGTTGGCGGAGTCGTCTTCGGCGCGTCCGCGACGCCTCCACACTCATCAAAGATCCTCTTCCTCGGTGGTGCCGGTGCGTGCCTGAGCTCTGTTTCCTAGCATGGGCAGTGTCCGGTAAATAGATCTGGAGCTTAGAGTCCACCGCTGACTGCTCGACGTTTCTTCCACCTGTCTCAAGCCCTCCCGTTTCCACCCACGCCGTCGATCACCCGCTGGTCACCACCGGCGACATGGATCCCCTCCGCCTACTCCTCCCCCGCGCCCAGGCCCAGCCCTTGCTTCCGCTCCCCGATGGCGTCCCAGCGCCGAGCGTTAGGCCCCGCCTCGTCCCGCGGCGACGGGCGCGCCGCCACCGCAACGGGGCCGCGCGGATGCTGCCGGCGTCGGCCGTGGCGTCCGAGTCGCCGTGGACGGAGCAGGAGCCGGCATCCGGGGAGAAGGAGGAGCGGTTCAACTGGCTGGACCAGTGGTACCCCTTCGCCCCCGTGGAGGACCTGGACCCCGGCGCGCCGCGCGGCAAGATGGTGCTGGGGATCCGTGTGGTTGCCTGGTACGACCGCGGCGCCGGCGAGTGGCGCGTGTTCGACGACGCGTGCCCGCACCGCCTGGCGCCGCTCTCGGAGGGCCGCATCGACGACAAGGGCCGGCTCCAGTGCGTGTACCACGAGTGGTGCTTCGACGGCCGCGGCGCCTGCAAGTTCATCCCCCAGGCCCCCGCGCTCGGCCCGCCAGTGCACACCAACAGGAAGGCATGCGTTGCGTCCTACCCGTGCGTGGTGCAGAACAGATCCTGTGGTTCTACCCGCGCGCCGGGCCGGAGCACAGGGACGTGCTTCAGAGGAAGCCGCCGCCGTTCATCCCGGAGATCGACGACCCCGCCTTCGTCACCTCCTTCCTAGTCAGGGACATGCCCTACGGGTAAGTCTACCGCGCGCAGCTCCATCGTGTTCCTTTACCGAGAGGTTGTCTTTCCTTCTCCTTACCGAGAGAGGGGGTAGGCCATGGTCAACAACTACTTCTTCTCATGTTTTTTTCATTACACTCTTTAAAGTTCTCTATCGATGCCGTTCTAGGAAGTTGACCGGCACCGAGAGAGGGGGTAGGCCACGGTCAACAACTGCTTCTTCTCATATTTTTTACTTTACACTCTTTAAAGTTCTCTCTCGGTGTCGGTCTAGGAAGTTGACCGGCACCGAAAGAGGGGGTAGGCCACGGTGAACAACTGCTTCTTCTCATGGTTTTTACTTTACACTCTTTAAAGTTGAGTTTTGAACAAATCTAACCCAAAAAGCATAT
>NC_041393.1:45248386-45255308 GCF_002162155.2 Triticum dicoccoides
AACGACTAATCCACAGAAAAAGCCGAAACATGTAACAACTTTCCTTTGAGTGTGGCGCCTAGTTGCTTGATCCTAGAATTAAGGGATCTTTTATGCCAGGGTGTCGTTCCTATAACCTTCATGGGAAGTAATACACGCACGTCAGGTATGTTGTATTTTTATACGTGAGGTATATTTTAACTTTGTGAGCTTTCATGTATTAATTTGTGCAGTTCATATATACTACTTTTATACGATAGTATATACCATATTTTTGTGATAGCGATTTTTTGTGGACCAGTATATACCTTTTTTTATAAAGTTGTCACATTTTTCAGTGAAGTATATACTGCAATTTGTTTTTATGATGGAGTATATATATACCTTTTTTTATGTCGGACTATATACCATGTTTTTTGGATGGACCATGTGCAACATCTTTGTCAATAAATTCTGGACCACTTTTTTTTTGCGATGGACTATATACCACTTTTTTTGTGGTGGAGTATATACCACAATTTTTCTGAAGGAGTATATATCATTTTTTTGCATGCAGTATGTACCACATTTTTTTTCTTGAAAGGAGTATATATCATTTTTTCTGCATGAAGAATATACCACTTTTTTGACCGAGTATATATTACTCTAAAAAACAATATATATGTCAAGAAAAGAGTATAATTAACTACTAAATATACCTAAACCATAGTAGTACAAGACCAATTAAAACATATTACAGAATATAATTCATTTCAAATAGTAGTATTTGTCCACTCCAAAAAATAACAAGATTTGACTTGTGTTATGGTATCACGGAAAGAGCATCGATTTTACTCTAGCTTCTTATTCGAAAAAAAAAAACAGCTTCTTCTGTATGCACGCGTCCTCCATGATGGATCGATCATTCGCCGCAAGTTCGTCGTTGGAGGATTGTTAGATCACTTCGGTGTAGCAGCAACATGAAGGAAAAGGTAGTATGCAGAGTAGACGAACACCGGCTGGCGGAACACAGCTCTCGTACTCCAGTATAGAAGGAGTACAAGATAAGTTGAAGCTTCGTCATAATCGGCGTCATCTACACGATGATTGGACAGAGTACAAGTTATTTACTCCAGTATAGAAGGCATGCAAGTAACGGATGCATCTAGCTTGATAGACAGTACGTGGCTCTAATGGTTGTATGTATAGAATAGGTTACTCTTCGATTTAAGATTGTGATCTCACCGACCGAGTATAATGCGGACGCACACCGGAGTAGCCGCCCGCACTGAACGACGACGAGACAATCGCAGCTGCAATTAGACGAGAAAGGGTGGTCGTTGTTGTCTCGTTGCTGCTACCGATGCCATGCATCTCGTCGTTGTGATCGGCGCCGCCGCCGTCCGCTGTGTTACGTACGCAAGGACATCATGGCCATCTGAGTTTTGGCCGATTTTGGCTGGAGTGGCCGGTGGAAAGCATTGAATACCCGAGACCTGCTGCACAGGAACAGGAGCGTCGTCTTCTTCCATGCTGATGCATGCACCATGGATAGCGGATGAGACACAATCACCGTCGACGGCGACGAAACTACAGGAAATAGGTCGCTGGTGGCACAAGAGACGCAACCGTCTATGTGGCGAGAATATTAGATCGATGGAGATTCGTTTCTAGGATGACGTTTGATATTCCTATAAAGAAGGATTCTGTTCCAACAAATTTAATTATCAAATAATTATCTCATCTAGTTTTATTTGCTGGGTTTAAAACGTGGCTAGTCCGATAGGTACGGCCAGCTATTCGAAGCGATGGGTCTCTTCGGAGGTGGATTGAGAGTATGTACTCCTAGGAGTATCATCCAATTTTCCTATATATATATATATATATATATATATATATATATATATATATATATATATATATATATATATACGGAAATGTTAACGCCAACACGTGTGGGCATTAGCCAACTCACCCACACGTTTCCATCACCGTCCAGCAACTTCTGCACGAATCTTGGCACGAATTAGCTGATTTGTATGCCACGTAGGACAACTTGCGTGTGTGGTGTGTGAGAAAGGTCGCCCACACATCCGTTTTATCACACGGAGGGGCCGGTGTGTGGGCGTTCAGCAGTTCGCGCCACACGCCACTTTGCACGCACACACAAGGGCTAGTGTGTGGGCATTTGCCATCTCGCCCACACGCCCGTCTCCTCTCCCACACCCAAGCTGCTAGTTGCCATGTGTTTTCGCAGCGCACATGGCAACTGCCCCTAGTGTGCTTTATAAGCAGGTGGCAACTCTCTTTTTTTACCCGAGTGCCATGTGTTTTTGCAGGGTACACGGCCACTGCCTAGTGTGCACGTAAGCAGATGGCAACTCTCTTTTACCGAGTTGCCATGTGTTTTTGCATGGTACATGGCAACTGCCCCAACGTGCACGTACATGGCAACTGCCCTAACGTGCACGTAAGCAGATGGCAACTCTTCCTTTTTACATGGCAACTGCCCTAGCATGCTTGTGAGCACATGGCAACTCTCTCAACTGCCTAGTGTTAGTATGTGGCAACTCCTAAAGTTATGAAATCATGGCAACTACATTAGATCAGACCATACATGGCAACTGCAGTTGAGCAACCATGGCAACTGCAGTTGTCCGACATGGCAACCGTAGTTCAGCGACATGGCAACTGCAGTTAAACGAACATGGACGAGGGTCTGGACCATGGCAACTGCGGGCGCGCGATGGGCGTCACGCGTGGCGTGCGGGACCAGGAGGGTACGAGGCCTGACATACGGGCGTGTGGGCGTTATCAACTTCGCCCACACGCACGCGTGTGAGAGGGTTCAGGAGGAAAAAAAAGGTGTGTGGGCATTAATTGTTTTGCCCACACGTAGGTGTGTGGGCTGGTTGCTGTCCATGTCACACGAGGCGTGTGGCACAACTACCCGATACACCACACGTGTGGCAGTTATCAGGGCCCTATATATATATAGGACAACACTATTCTAATCCTAGGATTAAAATAACTATTTGGATCACGGAGAGCTTATATATGGAGTGACGGGATCCTTCCAAACTCCCGAATCGGTAAAAAAGGAAAAAGATCTTCACGCACCCCACCATCCCCACGATCCCCTCCCCGATCCCATCTGCCCTCTGCTACGAACCGCACCACACCGACACCACCGCCTCCCTCCCTGACCGACGCAGCCACCGCCGCCTCCCTCCTTGGCCGGCGCGGCCCCCGCCTCCCTCCGCCCGCGCAGCCACCGCTGCCTCCCTCCCCGGCCCGCGCAACCACCGCCGCCTCCTTCCCCAGCCCGCGCAGCCGCCACACCCCCGCTTCCTCCCGCAGCCGAGCCACCTCCCCGGATCCCCGATCCCCACGCCGGCGCACGCCCTCCCCGGAGAACCCCGCCGCCGCGCCCTCATCCTCACCTCCAAGCGCCGCCATCCCTTCGCCGTGCAGCGGACCTAGCCACCACGCGGATCACGCCGCCCCCACAAACCTCATCGCCGATCCAGTCGAGGGGGCGGCTGGATCCAGCCGGCCACGACCCCCGGCAAGGCATGGGAAGCGGCGTGCACGGGGCGGCCTCCTGCTCCCCCCTTGCACCAGCTCCGGTTATCTTCCCCACGCTCGGCATATCACGACACCGGTTCTTGGACTTTCAACTGCAGTGCAGCTTCCTTCCTCGAGTACAGGTTGTCGGTTCGCCGCAAGCTGGCCATATGGTCGCCATCGCTCGTGTGTTACCTGTTGTCGCTTCTCTCAGCGACCTTCCTCGGCAAATTTCATTGAACTTCCCCATGATCATGGTTCCAAAAATATATGGAAGTTCAAAAAGTATTGGTTGGGAAGCATGCACACAGTCTTGCCTCTCCTCTGTCTTGTGCTCCAGGAGAACAGGCCAGGACGCAATAAAACATCGATGGTGAATTTATGCCGAGAGAAGGTTCTGATTACGTGCTCTATATATGCTTGTTGATATGCCAAATGAGAACCGGTACTGTTTTTCTTCAAGTTGTTTTGCTGATGTTTGAGAGTTAATATTGTAGATGTTCAATGGATATGAGACTTGTTTTGACCTTGCACTCTTAAAAAAGACCACCCTACATTAAAAAAAGAGCACCCAAAAACTTTCCTACGTGTAGATGCATCCGCGCTCACATCTTCGACCTCCTTCCTGTATATTATGTACTTAAATGTGCTTAATGAAAAATAAGTTCCTGAGAAGTTCATATATTATTATGTGGATAGGTCATGTAGAAGAACTACCCAGTAATTGAAAATTTTAAAGACAACAAATTTCTATAGTGATTTGTACGTGTCCAGTTGTGTTCTATTGTTTCGGCAATTCTTCCTTATGTAAATGGCTCTACGCTGAGCACTTCTAACCTGTCGTGGAGAAGTTTTGTATTAATTAATTATGATCTTTTACAAATGGAATTGTTTTTCCATTTTGCAAAAAAACCAGAGAAGTTCAAATTAAATTAATAGAGCGGTTTGATGTTCATAAAAAAAGAAAAAATCTCATTTATAAAACAATAAAAACACGAATAAACCAAGAAGTTAAGTTCTAATAAACCAATGTTGAAAGAAAACAAAAAGAAAGGAGAAGTTCAATTTCTAAAGATGACGTGGTTCGACGTGCTAAAAAATGCTGAAAGAAAACAAAAAGAAAAGCAGAAGTTCAATTTCTAAAGATGACGCGGTTTGATGTGCAAACCGATGCAAAAACAAGCATAAAAATGTTGTTTTGGTGTCTTAAAATATTTTTATTCATAAAAATATTAAAGAAATAAAACCAGGAAGTCCATATTAAAAAGATGGAGAAGTTCGATGATTATAAAAACCTCAAATTTTCCTCGTTATTAAAGAAATGGAAACAAGAAGTTTAAAAATAAAATAATAAGAAGTTCAACTTTTAAAAATAGAGCGCTTCAAATTTCATAAAAAATATTAAGAAATAAAACCAAGAAGTACAAATTAAAAAGATGAAGAAGTTCGATGATTATAGAAAACTCAGATTTTCCTCGTTATTAAAAAATGGAAACAAGAAGTTCAAAAATAAAATAACAAGAAGTTCAACTATTAAAAATAGAGCCCTTCAAAATTCATCTAAAAGGATTAAGAAAAATAAGATTAAAAATTCATAAAAAACTCAAATATTTTCATGTAACCGAGAGAAGTTCAGGTTGATAACTGCTAGAAGTTCATGTAATACACGGTGTGCATTTTGTATTAAAAAATAATAAAAAAGCGAAGGCAACTTTTTTTGTTGTTATAAGTTCAAGTCCTTTGTTGGAGAAAGTTAAAAAAATTATTGTGAGAGAGATTTGTACAAAAGGAATAACATTTGTGTAACACTGACGAATGGATGAGAAAATTACAAACGAAAATACGTCACAGAAGTTTAACGTGAAAACAACATGAAGTTCAACTACTACGCTGAATGAATTTCAGATGAAAAACTTCTAAAATCATCGCGAGCATGAAAAAATGATCAACACGGGAAAGTTATGTGCTTACAGCAGCTTTCCACCGGTATATCACTTGCTCAATTCTGGTGAGTGGATGGAGAGTTACGAGCAGTGGATGGATACCTACGAGCAGAAAAATCACGTGAAAAAACAGAGTGAAGTTCAGGTACATGCGCCGAGAAGTTCAGGTTCTTCACGTGATTCATTTTCGAATAATCTATTTCGCGATAGAGGCAGAACGAATGATCCCGCCGTTTTTGAAATTACTTGAAAACGGCTACGAATCATAGAAAACCATCAACATGAATTTTTTTTTGCATTTCCCGTAGCTTTTCAACGGTATATTATTTGCCCAATTCCGATAAAGTTTGTAGAAATTACGGCGAAAATACGTATTTCGCCATTTTCAAAACTGACTTAAAACCGTAAAGAATTCGGAGAAACAATACATACCAAAAAGTTTTGCATTTGTTCAAGATTTCCAACGCCATATCATTTGCTGCATTCGGACGCACGATTAAAAAATTAGCTTGAAAATACAAACTCGGTAGGACTTGGACCATTTTCTAAATTACTCTTAAACCATTCAAAATTAGAAAAAAAACTTTCAAGATGAAAAAGTAGCGCATTTTCATAAGCTTTCCAACGCAATATCATATGCCTCCATTGAATTAGCCGTTTAGAAATGACATCGAAAAAACGAACTCAGCTGTTTGGTTTAAGAAATTTTACGTTTTTTCAAATTACTCTTTAACCATAGGGAATTAGAGAAAACTTTCAACATGTGGAAGGAGCGGTTTTGCAGCAGCTTTTGAACGCCATATTATATGCCTCATTCCGATAAACGGTTTAGAAATGCGATCGAAAATACGATTCACATTTTTTGTGCGAAGAGAAAACGGTTTTCAAAACTGCTCTTAAACCGCTTACATTTTGTCAAAAATTTATTTTGGGTCATGATACTGGTGTCCATAGCTTTTCAATGATATATCGCAAGCCCTATTTGGGCAATGTTCAACCTAGTTCACAGAGAAGTTCAACGTACTACTAGCGGGGCAGGTCAGGTTGTGATCAGAATATTATTCTGATCCCGTGATCAGAATAGTGTTTATGTATATGAGTGCAACAAAAGTTTTTTATCGAAAAAATTCATCAAAAGTCATGGAATTTCCAAACTTTGGTTGTAAAAACATATGAAATATGAGATACAAAAAAGTAGTGCCAAACAAAAACACAAAGAGAAGGAAAAAAATTAGAGCAGTGGTTACCGAGGGTCGATTATCGGCTCTCAGTAATGGCCACTTTTTCCGAGAGACCCTCTCGGTAAAGCATCTAACCTAGATCTTAACTGTTCCCCTTTCTTTCTATCTTCATTCTTCTCCTTCTCTGTTCCCTGCGCCGCCGCCGCCGCCACGCCGAAATTGCCACCGTCGACCCTGTATCCATTCTCGATAAAAGACTTTTGATACACTCAT
>NC_041393.1:45255621-45339275 GCF_002162155.2 Triticum dicoccoides
GAAAAATTTCATCAAGAGTCATCGAATTTTCAAACTTTGGTCGTAAAAACATATGAAATATGAGATACAAAAAATATAGTGCCAAACAAAAATACAAAGAGAAGGAAAAAAAATAGAGCAGTGGTTACCGAGGGTAGATTATCGGCTCTCAGTAATGGCCACCTTTTTCAAGACAACCTCTCGGTAAAGCATCTAACCTAGATCTATTTCCTTCTTGTGCATTCTCGATAATATGTATTATACTTTTTTTGTTTTCTTCCATGCTTGGCAAACAACCTTAGCACATCATAATTACCGTCTTGTGTTTGCTTTTTCTGATGGGCCTCGCCCGGTTCTAGAGACCGAAACCCCTCCGGTGGCCCTGACGGTCTAGGGCGTTGTTCGACACCTAGAGGGGGTAGGCCATGGGGTATAACTGTTGGAAATATGCCCTAGAGGCAATAATAAATTAGTTATTATTATATTTCCTTGTTCATGATAATCGTTTATTATCCATGCTATAATTGTATTGATAGGAAACTCAAATACATGTGTGGGTACATAGACAACACCATGTCCCTAGTAAGCCTCTAGTTGACTAGCTCGTTGATCAATAGATGGTTACGGTTTCCTGACCATGGACATTGGATGTCGTTGATATCGGGATCACATCATTAGGAGAATGATGTAATGGACAAGACCCAATCCTAAGCCTAGCACAAAGATCATGTAGTTCGTATGCTAAAGCTTTTCTAATGTCAAGTATATTTTCCTTAGACCATTAGATTGTGCAACTCCCGGATACCGTAGGAATGCTTTGGGTGTACCAAACGTCACAACGTAACTGTGTGGCTATAAAGGTACACTACGGGTATCTCCGAAAGTGTCTGTTGGGTTGGCACGAATGGAGACTGGGATTTGTCACTCTGTGTGACGGAGAGGTATCTCTAGGCCCACTCGGTAGGACATCATCATAATGTGCACAATGTGACCAAGGGGTTGATCACGGGACGATGTGTTACGGAACGAGTAAAGAGACTTGCCGGTAACAAGATTGAACAAGGTATCGGGATACCTACGATCGAATCTCGGGCAAGTACTATACCGCTAGACAAAGGGAATTGAATACGGGATTGATTGAATCTTCGACATTGTGGTTCATCCGATGAGATCATCGTGGAACATGTGGGAGCCAACATGGGTATCCAGATCTCGCTGTTGGTTATTGGCCGGAGAGTTGTCTCGGTCATGTCTACGTGTCTCCCGAACCCGTAGGGTCTACACACTTAATGTTCGATGACGCTAGGGTTACAAAGGAAGTTTGTATGTGGTTACCGAATGTTGTTTGGAGTCTCGGATGCCGGACGTCACGAGGAGTTCCGGAGGTAAAGATTTATATATGGAAAGTTGGTGTTCGGGTTCCGGGAAAAGTTCGGTTTTTTCCGGTACTGTACCGGGAAGCTTCCGAAAGGTTCCGGAGGATTCCGGAGGGGTCCGAAGGTCCGGAAAATGTTCCACCACGTCCAATACAGCAACATGGGCTGTAAGGGGGCGCCCTAGCCTTAATGGGCCAGGGGCACTAGCCTCCCCAAGGCCCATGCGCATGGGAGAGGGGAAACCCTAAAGGGGAGGGCCTCCACTTGACTTGGGAGGCACTCCTCCCCCCTTGGCCGCCGCCCCCAACCCTAGATGGGATCTAGAGGGGGCAGCCCCCCTCTCTCCCCACCTATAAATAGTGGAGGGGTGGGAGGGCAGCCGCACCCAAGTTCTGGCGCAGCCTTCCCCTCTCCCAAGTCCTCCTCCTCTCTCGCGGTGCTTGGCGAAGCCCTGCAGGATTGCCACGCTCCTCCACCACCACCACACCGTCGTGCTGCTGCTAGATGGAGTCTTCCCCAACCTCTCCCTCTCTCCTTGCTGGATCAAGGCATGGGAGACGTCACCGGGCTGCATGTGTGTTGAACGCGGAGGTGCCGTCCGTTCGGCACTAGGATCATCGGTGATTTGGATCACGACGAGTACGACTCCATCAACCCCGTTCACTTGTACGCTTCCGCTTAGCGATATACAAGGGTATGTAGATGCACTCTTCTTCCCCTCGTTGCTAGATTACTCCATAGATTGATCTTGGTGATGCGTAGAATTTTTTTGATTTCTGCTATGTTCCCCAACAGTGGCATCATGAGCTAGGTCTATGCGTAGTTTCTATGCACGAGTAGAACACAAGTTGTTGTGGGTGTTGATTTTTGTTCAATATGCTTACCGTTACTAGTCCAATCTTGTTTCGACGGTATTGTGGGATGAAGCGACCCGGACCGACCTTACACGTACACTTACGTGAGACAGGTTCCACTGACTGACATGCACTTGTTGCATAAGGTGGCTAGCGGGTGCCAGTCTCTCCCCCTTTAGTCGGATCGGATTCAATGAAAACGGTCCTTATGAAGGGTAAATAGCAATTGACATATCACGTTGTGATTTTTGCGTAGGTAAGAAACGTTCTTGCTAGAAACCCATAGCAGACAGGTAAAACATGCAAACAACAATTAGAGGACGTCTAACTTGTTTTTGCAGGGTATGCTATGTGACGCCTCCACACTCATCAAAGATCCTCTTCCCCGGTGGTGCCGGTGCGTGCCTGAGCTCTGTTTCCTAGCATGGGCAGTGTCCGGTAAATAGATCTGGAGCTCAGAGTCCACCGCTGACTGCTCGACGTTTCTTCCACCTGTCTCAAGCCCTCCCGTTTCCACCCACGCCGTCGATCACCCGCTGGTCACCACCGACGACATGGATCCCCTCCGCCTAATCCTCTCCCGCGCCCAGGCCCAGCCCTTGCTTCCGCTCCCCGCTGGCGTCCCAGCGCCGAGCGTCAGGCCCCGCCTCGTCCCGCGGCGACGGGCGCGCCGCCACCGCAACGGGGCCGCGCGGATGCTGCCGGCGTCGGCCGTGGCGTCCGAGTCGCCGTGGACGGAGCAGGAGCCGGCGTCCGGGGAGAAGGAGGAGCGGTTCGACTGGCTGGACCAGTGGTACCCCTTCGCCCCCGTGGAGGACCTGGACCCTGGCGCACCACACGGCAAGATGGTGCTGGGGATCCACGTGGTGGCCTGGTACGACCGCGGCGCGGGCGAGTGGCGCGTGTTCGACGACGTGTGCCCGCACCGCCTGGCGCCGCTCTCGGAGGGCCGCATCGACGACAAGGGCCGGCTCCAGTGCGTGTACCACGGGTGGTGCTTCAACAGCCGCGGCGCCAGCAAGGCGTGCGTTGCGTCCTACCCGTGCGTGTGCAGAACAAGATCCTGTGGTTCTACCCGCGCGTCGGGCCGGAGCACAGGGACGTGCTTCAGAGGAAGCCGCCGCCGTTCATCCCGGAGATCGACGACCCCGCCTTCGTCACCTCCTTCCTAGTAAGGGACATGCCCTACGGGTAAGTCTACCGCGCGCAGCTCCATCGTGTTCCTTTTCTTTTCTGAATCCTCCATTGATCTACGGAAGTTGCACCACATTTTGCAGGTACGACGTCTTGGCAGAGAATCTTATGGACCCTTCGGATGCGGTTTTTCTCATTCGCGTTCCATTCGCAGCGGGAATCCATGCCGTTCTTCCCTGCACTTGGATCAGCGCTGCATGCAGGCCCAGGACATCGTGGGTCCACTCAGAGTGAGGCCACATGCTAGATTCCTTTTCTCACTAGGGCCTGCACGCATGTCATATACCCATTTCCCTCACATGCATGTGTTTAGATGGCAGGCCAGCTCATTAATTTTATTTGATGTGCGTAACTCACGTTGCTAATTACAACTAGGTGAACAAATTAATAGTCTACTTGCTAATTTTATCGTATCCATAACAACTTTATCTGGTATGCATAACTTGCCACTAATCACAAGTATAAATATCAACAGAACTCTATGAAGGATGTGTTTGAACTTTGGAATAAAATCAGAAGAACTTTTGAAAATAACAATAAAAAATAAAAGTTCTTTGAGTTTTGAAGATAAAGTTCAAAAGAAGAGTCCATAAAGTTCTCTAACTATTTTATGAGCTATGCCAGAGTTTTTCAAAAGTTCTTCTGTTTTTTATGGCAAGGTTCATACACCAAGCTAACAAAGTTTGATTCTCTTTGAAACTATTTAAAAAAACGTTCTTTCAGACAATCTAAACAACTGCATATTTTAATTTTATGGGTTTGAATTACTTCTAGCAACGGCGGCTGGAGAGATAATCACCGTGATTAGTACTTCTGCTGGAGAGATAAAACGTTCACATGCAAAGAATCTAGCAACAGTGCACCTACTACCTGACATGAATACCCTGGCTCCTAGCGGGGCCTTTGCCAGTTTTCTCACGTGCATGTGCGATCATGGACAAGGCATGAGTGGTGGAGATACGCGCTGCGTATCAAACGCGAAGGTAAAAGCCTTTTTCGCCCTTCTCACGTGCCCTACGCGCACAAAGGCTTGCTCCTGGCCTCCCCCGGCTTGTAGACCCTGGCAGATATGTCCCTGCCCTCATACTCAAATGATCCACCATGCTTCCTGAATTTCACTAACCGGGACGAACCTTCATTTCTTCTTCTTCACAGTGGAGTACGACAAAGAAGGCGGTGTGCCGATGGCGGTGAAGGTGGAGGATTCGAGCGTGAACGGGTTCGCGTCGTCGCAGGGCCCCGGCTACTCCAACTTCGTCGCGCCTTGCACGTACTACGGATCGCCGGCCTCCAAGAAATCAGAGGTACGTACGTGGGATGGGAGTAAGAATTGGCCAGTCCATCCTTCGTTACTCCCCTGTCAAAAACGGATCAGCAGTTGAGCACATGTTTCCTCCTCCATTCCTGGTCCGTGCGCAGAAGAACAAGCCTCACATCATGCTGGTGTTCATCATCGTCCCGGTCGCTCCGGGGAGGAGCAGGGTGATGTGGGCCTTCCCGAGGAACTTCGGCCTCTGGCTGCACAAGATCACGCCGCGGTGGTTCGACCACATCGGCGTCAACGCCATCTTGGATTCCGACATGTATCTCCTCCACATCGAGGTACGCAGCCATTCCCCACTCAGCTCATGATCAGTGACTCTGCCGGATCCGATTCAGGCCATTGATGAGTGAACCAAATCTTCTTCTCTTCTTGGGTCGTTTCAGGAGCGCAATTTCGCTAAGGCGGGCATCGAGAACTGGCAGAAGAGCGTGTACGTGCCCACATCGTCGGACGGCACCGTGGTCGCCTTCAGGAACTGGTTCAGGAGGTACTGCAAGTTCCAGGTCGGCTGGGCGGCCCCGACGGTCGACCAGCTGCCGGCGACCCCCACCAAGGACAAGCTCATGGACAGGTACTGGTCGCACGTCGCGCAGTGCACGAGCTGCAGCGCCGCCCTCAAGGCCATGAAGGCGCTCGAGGTGGCCCTGCAGGTGGCGTCCATCGCCGTCGTCGGGCTCCTCGCCGTGGCCAAGGGGACGCTGCTCACGTCCGTCGCCCAGCGGGCCGTCGTCGTGTCGGCGGCCGTCCTCTGCTTCGCGGCGTCCCGGTGGCTCGCTGACTTCATCCAGAAGAACTTCTATTTTGAGGACTATGTCCATGCTTACAAGTGACGACCTGGCAAAATCATCCAGTACGGGAAAATATCTGTAGAGATATACGTAGAAAATAATCTAGAGCCGTTAATTTTGTAAATCAAATTTTAGTGCAGCGTAAACCAGTTGTTTCTAGTCCAAAGATCAATTTTGAGCAGAGATCAGCACGCCTGCATCAGGTACCAACACGTTCTGAAACAGTGTTGCCGCTCCCGGAACAAGCCAAGGATTGCACTACGGATGTGAAACCTATTGGGTCACGTTCTCGCGGCACCACGCAATTGTTTGGCCACTTTGTCCTTTTGTATGGATTTCATCATGATAACGAAACATCTCCATTGTGAAGTTCCGATCCAGGTGGTGATTGAGCACTAGTCGATTCGCATTGTCCCTGTCAAAATAATTCGAGGCGCGCTTGATCCATATTGAGAACAACAATCACGAATATGACGTCAAGATTGGCATGATTAGGGACGCTCCTTCTTAAATTAATATAGCACAATCAACGAAAAGCCTATCGAAATTCTCTATAAAAAACCTCACTTGCTGATGATGATGAGGAGCCCGCCATCTATTAATTTCGATCGTTCGATCTGCATCTAATGCATCCGAGGCGAGCTCTCGCACTTGTGCAAAAAGATGTCGTCACTCTCTCTATATTCTTTTGAGAAAGCCCCTTCATCTCCCCCTTCCATATCCATCCCCTCGCGACCTTTCTCCAGCAAGCCATGGAAGTCCGATCTGGTGCAATGGCGGCTGAGAGCAGTTAGCCCCCAATGCCTCCTCTCTACCACTGCAGCCCACCACCCATGACCGCCACGGCCTCCCCTCCTCTGCCCCCTTTCCCATCTCCTCCAGCGCAAATCTCTGCAAAGTACATTGTCAATGTTGTCCATTCCCCGACGCCTCTCATGCCTCCTCATGAGCCCCAACAGTCCACCACTCACCATCACGCCCTCCTCCTCGCCGTCTCCTCCGACCCATCCCCATCTCCTTGGACACCGACAGCTACAAGTACGTGCTACTCATCCTCGGTGGCACCACCGCCACATAGTGCTCAGTCTTCTCCGCCGACATGCTCCACGGCCGCCCCCTTCAGGTATGCGCTGCTCCCCGAGGACCTCTACATCGTATGCACAAAGGTAGGATTCAGATCACCGTTGCTCATTAATCAGTTCGCTAGGTTGTATTTCACGCCCGTCGTTCCTCACAACTACTTAGCCCGCGCGCTCGGTTGGTTGGTCCATGCCTGCCACAAGCGCTTAGACTGCCCTTTGTGATTTCTACCTAGCCTACCAGCTTATGTCTGACTATGCAGTGTCTTTATATACTCACTCCGGTCCTTTTTACTCCGAGAAGCACATATGTGCTCCGAAAAACATAGTTCTTTCCTCTAGAATATAGGGAAAACCAGGCAAAAACCAAAAACCCAAACAACAACAAAAAAAACATCTATAAAACAAAAAGTCATACAGAAAAAACAAAAATTCGGCTGGACGCACCACTTGGCGTGCTCGAATGCAAGAAAGTAACCCTCCCGGAAGCCCTGGAAGGGGTAACGCTTGGATAGTTGCTCCCCTCTTTGACTACAACCTTGTCCGCGCTTTCTGGGTAGGACTGGCAGCTCCTTGATCAGCTCACCTTAGGCCATTCCTTGGGCCTTGCCCAGTCCTTGGACTGCACGGCCCTTGACCTTGTTGCCTGCACGCATTGTCCCGCTCCTTGGGCCGCGACTGTTATGCAACAGTCCCTATCCCCTATACCACATGTGAATTGATCTTGTTGACGGGTCACGGGTGCCCCCGTTTTTTTTTGGCGTGGGAATGCTCTAGCGCTCCACGTGGTGCTCCCGAGTGTCGGCACATGTAGTGAGCTGGACGCAACCACAACCCTTGCACATGACCATGCTTTTTTCTTTATTCTTTTAGAAAATCTTTGCTTTTTTGCTCGGTTTTTTTGGGTTTTCTCAATTTTATGATTTTTTATTTTTCTTGATTATTGTTCTAGAAGCGATCACACAGAGTGTATCTACCGGTTAATTACGTTTCACGTGTGATGACGTTGGCTGACCGAGACGTAACTAAGTCTCAGTTACGTCTCACACAGAGTGTATCTACCGATTATGTACGTGAAACGTGTGATGACGTCAGCTGACCCAGAATTAAACGGAATCTCATTTTTAGCGTGCATCCAAAGCCAATCAATGGGGCCCCACGGGCAATCAGTTGACTATTATCGTTTCCAGTACGGCAGCCTTGAACAATTCGGGGTCTATTTAAACGGAGTTTCAGTGCTCTGTAGGAGGAGGAAGCTGTGAAGTGGGTGTCGCTCCTTGTTCATCAACCTCGAGTTGTTCTAAATTACTTAGTCGTAGTGATGGAAGACACCACCTTTCCCGCCGGGATCACCGACATGGAGGTTGGCAGAGTCGTCTTCGGCGCGTCCGCGACGCCCCCACACTCATCAAAGATCCTCTTCCTCGGTGGTGCCGGTGCGTGCCTGGGCTCTGTTTCCTGGCATCGGCAGGGTCCGGTAACTGATCTGGAGCTCAGAGTCCGTTTTGCGTTTGCATGAGCTGTGTCATCAACCTCGTGCAGGGGAGCGCATCGGGCCACGCCATGGCACGCTCAAGCTGGTGACGGTGATCGGCGTCTATCTGGAGCAGTCGGCCGTGCCGTTCCTAACCCTCAGGTGGCAGGGAAAGCCCGCGGAGGAGCTCGCCCGCTCGGCCGACTTCTTCCGCGACATCGTCGCCGGTAACCATACGAGCTTCATCCACCCCCGCCCGGCAAACTAAATTTAATATGAGATGGGAGCTCTTCACAACCGTGCAGGCCCGTTCGACAAGTTCACGCAGGTCACGCTCGTCGACACCCTGACCGGCCAGGAGTACTCCGACAAGGTGACCGAGAACTGCGTCAACATCTGGAAGTCCTCGGAGCACTATTCGGTCGACGAAGGCCATGGCTCCGCCGCGACAAGCGAGCTCAAGGGGATCTTCTACCCGGCGTCGTTCCCCACCGGCTCGACCATCTTCTTCACGCATTCTGCCGACGGTGTATTACAGGCCAGCACAAGCAACACACATACTAACTTCAACTTCATAGCCATGTGTGTGCGTTCGTGCTTCGGTTTTGACTGGTTTACCTGCAGGTAGCATTTTCCGACGACACAAAGGTTCCGGAACAAGAGAGCGGCCGGGTTGATAGCAGGGCCCTGTCTGAGGCGGTCCTCGAGTCCACCATCGGCGACAACGGCGTGTCTCCTTTGGCGAGGCGTAGCCTGGCTTTCCGCCTCTGTGGTCTCATAAACCACAAGTGATCGACCGATGGATGACAGTTTGGACAACATGAAACCTTATTATAGCTAAAAAATAAAGACTGGACCATTCGCACATTGTTGTTATTACTCTCTGCACTAGTTATGCTCATTGAGAACTAGGCTGTAGCCTAGTGGCAAAGGAGCGCAGTGGCGTCTCCAGCAACCAGGGTTCGAGCCACGTCGGGGACGGATTTCTGGTTTCTCACAAGATATGCTTCTCCTATATCAATAAACCATGGGTGCTAGTGCCCATGAGTTTCATCTTTTAGTTATGATCATCGTGTAGTAAAGAAAACAAGAGCCTGACCTAAGGCATGAAATATGGTGGGTTGTTCCCCTTTTGTTTATATTTTTGAAAGATCCAGCACCTGCTGCCCGTTTCATTGATTTACCAGAAGAGAGCGGTTACAAAGGTGATCAAGTGATCGGGTGAAAGCGAGAGAGCGCCGGGGGGGGGGGGCATGGTGACATCTAGTTCTCGCGGCCCTTTGGGCCCAAGAGCCGGTGTTGGTTTGGTAATCTCTCGCTATCGTGGCCCCGAAGGGGTGCTCCAGGTTCTTTGCTCCGCTGAGCTGCTAGAGTTCCAAAGTGCTTCTGATCTTGGCTAGCACTGAAGGCATGGATGATGTCTTGAGTCTGAAAGTGCATGCGTTTCTCTCCTGCCAGATTTCCCGAACGATGAGAATTACCATGGACCTAAGGGCCTTCCTTTCCTTTTCGCACTTTGGCCTTCGGTCGATGCTCTTGAGGGCTTCCAAAGTTGACTCGGTTGTGCGCCAAGAGTCGGGATTCAGCGCAACACAGCCTGACCAATCCTTGACAGTGCTCCAAACTTGCATGGTGACTGGGCATCTCCAGAACAGGTGCATTGAGTCCTCTAAGTTTCTGAAGCAAAACTGGCAGAAATATCCGTTTTCCCATCCTCGCCTCTGTAATCTGTCATTGCACCACAAATGATCTAGCAGAAGGAGCCAGAAGAAGAGCTTTAAACGACCTGGTGCCCAGGGCCTCCAAATAAAAGTTTTGAACTCCGGTGCAGGTGTGTCGTGGCACTGCAGCAGGTAGGCCGATCGTGCGGAGAATTGACCCGGGGCGTGCTTTGTTCATCTGATCACGTGCCGCTGCTCCGGGTTGATTGTGGTGCCGACAGCCCTCAACATACACCATAGAGCCAGGAACTCGTGGATGAGCCCATCGACCTCCTAGCGATGCAGGTCTTGGATCCATCTTGATTCGTGCAAAGCAGCGCTGACCGTCCTATTTTTCCTTCTTGAGTGCTTGAACAGCGTTGGGAAATCCCGGGAGAGCGGGCAATCACCTAGCCAGGAGCTGCGCCAGAAGGAAGCAGTTTCCACGTCACCGATGGTCACCGCCGTCGCGCTGGCAAAGAGGTCTTGGTCTGAATCGTCGCATGGGAGGGTTGAGCCCACCCACGGCCGATCTGGCCTTTCCCAGGAGGACCAGAGCCAGCATAGACGAAGGGCAGTGCTGAATTTGGACAGATTTAGAATGTCGAGGCCTCCCTGTTCCACTTTTGTTTAGAACTAGCAAGTGTGAGGCGACATCTCAACATCTTTAATATTGATTAGGTGAGTGTCCGTGCGTTGCAACAGGGAACACTTATGTAAATATGGATGATATATTCAGATAATACTATCTCCTTACAAAGAAAAAAGATAAGACTACCAAGCATAAACTCAACCAAAATCTTTACCCTACTTTTGTTAGGACATCATACATGCGTATTGCATGTATTTGTCCAGAGCAAAACTTCGGTGCATGGAGTTGAAAGTTACAAGTCCTAACTGAAATTCACGTGTTTTACGTATTTTCTGAATTCATTGTCAATCATGGGGAAGAAGGAACATAAAAAATATAAATCATTTCCTCTCCTGCATAAACTAGTAGTAAGACACTTCCAATGAGAAAATGACATGTTCTTACTTAAGTAAATTAGTTGTGATTTTTGTATTTTTGTTGAGAACTTACTCAATTTTATTTGCACGAAGAAGAGTAACCGTCTAAGCGAGGATCTACCATATGGGATCTGCTGGGTACGCAGGTATTCTCAAGAAATAGTTGTAGGGGACGGGGAACTGAAGGCCGGATTTTAGTTGTATTAGTGATATAGTCTTAGTATATTAGTAAAATATTAGTTGTACTAGTATTAGTATTATGAAATCATGGGAGGTCTTTTCATATTTGTAGTAAATGATTGCGTGACTGTCCGATATACTCCCCATGTTCCTAAATATAATTCTTTTTAGAGATTTCAATAGAGGACTACATACGGAGCAAAATAAGTGAATCTACACTATAAAATATGTCTATATACATCTGTATGTAGTTTGTATTGAAATCTCTCAAAAGACTTATATTTAGAAACGGAGGGAGTACACGCTTTTCTTGGTTGAGGGATTTCTAGAAGAAGTACAGGAGGAGGTGCAAGAGATGCTGAATAATGTCTTTTTGATGACAGCGATATGGTTAAGCACATTATTTTCATGGTCCCAATTGGTTTCTCTTTGAAGTTGCACACATAAACAAATACATATATAGGCCGATCACACTGCAGATTGCACCCATTTACTCCAATTCCGAATGGCCTCTTTAGATATGGAATGGTATACCTTGTGTCAGTTCAACATAGTGCAATGCAATTGTGAGAAATTTTGAGCATGTTTTTGTGATACATTATGTGTTGGTGTGTGATAGTTCAATTTTTGTGAATTTTAATTTCAGAGTTGGCAGCAAAACATAAATTATGTCAGCTTTAAAATTAGTAATACATGATGTTCTATTGCATCAAGTTTTCCAGACTATTTTGTTAGAAAACTGACTGAGGCACTTAAGTATTCAAGTCAGTTCATAAGTGAAAACCAACTGTCGTTAGAATTATTCCAAGGAGTTTTACAACTACTTCCAACAATACATGTATTAGCTTCAATTCCAGAGACGGTAGACAACACCATTAGAGGACTCGTCCAGAAATCACCTCTAAAGAAATTTTCTATACTAGCGTTTGATCCAAAGGTTGAAAAGTGATTGAAAATATAAGCAGGAATTTACAACCTAAATTAACAGGCAATTTATACTCTATGTGCTTTATAAATAACAATTCTATTAAGTTTTAAAATTGACTAACTATTACTCAAGCTCGAAAAGAAAACAAAGGGTGAAATCCTTAACCATGCAAGATTATTTACAACATCTTTTGTTCAAAGAGGTAATAATGTTACTAGCTATTGGATATTAATGCAGCAAACGTTTAAGTTAAGTTGGGAGCATCCTGAAATTTCTCTTAGTGCAGGTACTGTGAAATAAGAAACAACCTAGATGCAAGTGCCTAGTTGTGCCAGCGGTGGTTTTTCGTTCTGTATTATTTTATTTTTCTTGTACGAGAGATGTTCTTGGCATTTTGATACTTGGGTCTTTTTAATAAATGATTGTGTGCATCGCTTGATTCAGATGCCGGATTAATCCTTCTTTAAAAAAACTACAGCTAAATTGGTCAAAGTTGTTGCGGGGAAAATCTTTATCGCTTACCTCTCCACAAGAAAATGGCGACATGTATCCTCTGTGTAAGTCAAAATTAATTAATTAAGATGAGGACGTGACATGAGTTTCCAGACACTCCAAGGGTGATCAATGTCATACTCGTTGCATATCCACCACTGGTTGGTTTGTTATGTACATATTCATTTCACATTATTTCTCGCATACATCTCCACAAGGTTAAATGATGACATATATCCTCCCGTCTAAGTCAAAATTCACTAATTAAGATGGCGAGGTGACGAGTTAGCAGACACACCAGCCTTTTCACATGATGATCATTTGTCGCACTCGTTGCTTATCCACCATTGATTGGTTTGTTACATACACGTTCTTTTTACATGTTTCTCGTATACATCTCTCCACAAGGTTAAATGGTGATACATAACCTCCGCCTAAGTCAAAATTCATTAACTAAGATGTGAAAGTGAAAAGTTACTCCCTCTGTCCGGTGAAAAATGTACATATAGACAATTTAGAAAAAAAAATATGAAGTGGAGTAAAAAATGCATTGAAAAAGTGCAAGCCATCATGTCTCTTCTCTTTAATTACCCAACCCGCAATGAGCTAAGTGTATGTAGAAATTAGCAAAGAGAGCCTTGGCTCAGTGGTTGGGCATGCGGTTGTGCAGCCTAACGACCCGAGTTCAATTCCTAGAATTGACAGGTGATGCACAGGGGTTTTCCCCCGTTTATTGAGGATCAAGTTTGGTGTGTGGTGAAACCACTCATCAAGAAATATCTTGATACTCATTTAAAAATATCCGAGGACCATGTTTATCTTGGTACTTATACTAAAATGGCCGTATGCATCCCTAGTTGGTGCAGAGGCCGGGAAGTGAAATTCTCTCCCATTTTAAGCCCGCGAAAGCATCGGATCAACAGCTACAGCCGGCCCCCTCGCGTCGTCCCCGCGGGCGACCCGAGGGGAAACCCTAGCCGCCGCCCCTCGCACTTCCCTCCGCCCCTCTCCCTCCTCGCCGCCGTCCGCAACGCCGCCGGGCGAAGCCTGGCCGGTTGGGCGGCGACGGGGCTCCTTTCCCATCCATCTCGTTCTGGCTGGCGCGGGACAGTGGGGACGAGGGGAGCGTCGGGCTAACGTGGGGTTCGGCGGCGCGGCGGCGGGTCTCCCGGCGATGTCGTGTGGCGCCGTGGTGGCGGTCTGCGAGTTGCGAGGTGGTGGCTGCGTTGGTACTGCCCGGTGGTCGCGGGTGTCGCCGGATCTGGATCGGATCCATCTGGATCCTGGCTTCGGACTCCGTCGGCCGCCGCGGGGCGAGGTTGGTCGTCACTGGCAACGTCGGACTGCTGGGTTTGGCGTCTGGAGATCTACAACGGGGTCTTCTCGATCCTCCTTTCCGGTGGGTCGAGCACCATGGATCTTCCATCTTCGCAAGGTTTTGGATCGTGGCTTGTCGCCGGATCCGGAGCAGGCGGAGGATTGGTGGCATAGGATGGGGACCGGAGGAAACTTTGGTCGCTAGGCTGGCCCGGCATCGGCGACGTCGCTCAACGCCGCTATCCTCTGTGGAGGCGAAACCGAGGTCTCTCCTATCCACCTCCGAACACATCCCGGACGAAAGTCCAAAATTCATTCTGGATTGGGCGGCGGCGGCGTCCTACACGTCGTATCCTCCATGGAGGCGCCGTCTTGGGAGGACCAGCTGTTCGGGGGAGAGATGATGTGGATGGTGGGCTCCGAGTACCTCCAGCAGTGGCGACGGTGCGGAGGTTGCCTGGTGGTGCGGCGTTGTATCTTCCGCGTCGATGACGATGATTTTGGCGGCATGGTGCGGCTACATATCGTTCATGGATGCGGCTGGATGGACGAGCGCAGGGCGGTGGAGCTGTCTGGTGCCATGGTGGCGTCGACGGTAGCGAGACCGGGCAAGGTGTATGCAGCAGTATAGCTCTGAAGATGGATTGGTGGCAGGTGGCTGTGGCGGCCTCATACCTGGCGGGCGGCCGGGTTGAGGAGCATGCCGGACTGGTGGGTGCCCATACCCGGCAGGCGTCCAGGTTGGGACCTCAGGTCTTAGATGTTAGGTTTGGCTGCGAGGTCTGTTTGGTATTAGGCCCAGACCATCAGCGCCCCTTCATCACTTAGATAGGAGTAGCGACAGAGATTGCGAAGATGGTGGCTTTGGTCTTACTGTTGTACGACTTTGTAAGGTTTTGTGCTAATAATTAATAAAGTGGCTGTATGCATCGACAAGATGCAGAGGCCAGGGGTTTTCCTCCTTTTCGAAAAAATGTAGAAATTAAGAAAACCAAGTGTACAATGTTATTGGTCTTGATTACCGTGTAATGAGGGAGAAATATTTTTTCTACTTTAAAATGCATTGGGAAGATAGACGTACACTCTTTTTTGGACAAATTTTAAAGCCAAATGTACATTCTTCACCGGGCAGAGGGAGTACAAGACACTCCGGTCTTTTCGTGCAGTGATCATTTGTCGTACTCGTTGCATATCCGCCACTGGTTAGTTTGTTACATACAGGTTCCTTTTACATTTGTTACTCGCATACATCTCTCCACAAGGTTAATTGGTGATACATATCCTCATGTCTATATAAAAATTCATTAACTCAGATGGGGAAGTGGAGTTACCAGACACTCCAATCTTTTCATGCGGTGATCATTTGTGGTAGTCGCTACAAATCTGCCACCGGTTTGTTACTTACACGTTCTATTTACTAGCCAAAAATGGTAGAAGAAAAATACATCGCCTGCTAGAGCCAAGTATATATATTTGGAAACATAACCCAGGGGAATCCTCCAGCTTCCAGATAGATGTGGGAGTTAGTGAGAGAAACTAGTGCAAGCAGAAATTACCAGTGAGCTGCCGGAGAGGCAATTTTTCGCATTTCTCACCTAAAATAGCTAATGGGTGCTATTGGATCACTAACTGGGCTTGCCTAACACACACAATTAAGGATGTCAATTTTACCCATAGACATGGATACCTGTGGGTACCCGACCGAATGGGTATTGGTTTCGATTTGCTTTCATGCCCATGGGCAGTGCCAAAACCCTACTCTACTAGTGGTGGGTAGGGCATGAGCGCACTTCTATACTCATGGGTATGCTCAAACCCGATCGATAGTCCAACTTGTGGGCAATATTCTATGATCACCTAACTATCCTTTCCCCCCTCATATTCTTCCAATCACGAAAAGAGAAAATTCACAATTGGAACTTACTCCACTGTCTTCTTGAGTCGTGCTAAATCAATTTGTGAGAATCATCGATGTTGTGCTATGTCACTCTGTGAGTACCTTTCTGGGAACTTATGTGTTGTGAACACGTGCTTATCTAATATTGTCTGAAGTGCTAACCTTAGAATTAGTATGGGTTTTGTTGTTTCCTGAGGTATCACAAATACATGTTGAGGGGGTCTAATGGATATCCATCGGCTTGCACATGGGCATGATTTTCTGCCCATGGTTTTTGGTTTGGGCGGGCAAAGAGTGTCTTCATGGATTTAGATACAAATTCGGTATTATTCAACTGTACCCAAGTCCGACCCATTGTCATCCTTACACAAGGATAAAAGATTGATTGAAACAAAATAAAAAGGTCCATCTAATTATCATCTAAATAAGATTTTATTATGTCACATCTAGGTGATGTCATCTGTCTGTGTGATCTCTTTTATCTCTCCATCAAGCCTCTTTTTAGTTTTTACCTTTTCTCATCTGTTTCTTTTTATTTCTCGTAGGTGTGTTATTTCAGTGCATTGAGGCGGCCTTCTGTCTATTGGAATGGGTTTTCGGTTTATTTTCTAATTTATCATGGTTACAACCATGTTGAAAGTGTGTAGTTCCAGTCGAGAGCAACACTTTGCACTTGCATGTCCAGTGTCGGACATGCAACTAGCCACCACTCGAAAAAATCCACTTCCGCAAACCACCGCACCAAACAACCCCAGTTGCATTCAGGTTGAGGGCATGCAGTTGCAGTTGAGGCCAACACCCGCAGTTACTTGTCTAGTGGCAGACATGTAACAGCTGCAATCAAGGGTGATGCTTGCAGTTCCATGTTTAGTAGGAGACATGCCACTGCCATCCCCAAAAAATTGCGGGGCATGGAGTTACAAGGTAGGGACGCGACTTGCAGTTGTATGTTTTGTGGTGGACATGGAACTAAATGCCGACAATCACCTCTGCCCCTACCACAAAATTGAAGACATGTAGATTGTAGTTCCAATCATGGATAACATTTGCAGTTGCATGTCTAATTGAAGACATGAAACTTCCTCCCCCCCCCAAAAAAAAACTTTTGCACACACATACTCCCTCCGTATCAAAATATAAGACGATTTTTACACTATATTTTGATACAAAGAGAGTATAACACATCTTTATATCGAAAATCCATCTTTGCACCTGCGCTGATGAAAAAAAATCAAAACAAATACTGGAAAAATTCAAAAAAATTCAAAAAACATTGTGCGGTAGACAATTTGATGCGTGAGGTCCGCTCCAATTTTCAAATTATTTGGACATCTGAGGAGCTCTCAGCAAAAAAGACAAATTGAGGGTCTGTAAAAAAATTACTGTTCATGTACTGTTTTTGCCCGATTTATCTTTTTTACTGAGAGCTGCTCAGATATCCAAATGACTTGAAATTTGGAGCGGGCCTCATGCATCAAATTTTCTACCGCACAAAAAGAATTCGTAATTTTTTGATTTTGTTTTCAATCTTTTATGATTTTTTTCTAACCGGGCGAAGATGAGTCTGGGCACCGAAACGCCCTACTCATCTTTATATACATTTTTTTAGGTAAAAAGGTATTGTTTTCGAAAGAAAAAATTTGGGCTCGCTCTCTTCTCAACTATACTTACTGCATGTGTTCCTATTTTTTTTTTGAGAAACACTTGTAGTTTTATTGATACTCAGTACAATTATAGATACACTGATTTGGATATAAAATCTAAGAAAATACAAAGTAACACCTATAACTAAGAATTACAATGAGATATCTTGGAAACACCTTCTTTGTGGTATCAATCTTTGTTAGAAGAAATACTCCCAAGACTCCAGTAAAGAGGTTGCAATTGGACTCAAGCAATGATGTGGTTACTCTTTCACCTGCGCAAACATTACCAATATAGGATTTTGAAAACACCCTAGTCGCCCAACCAAAAAGATGGGAAGCTTTGATAAACGAACGTACTTGGTGAGGGATGTTCCCCTAAAAGTGCACATCTTCACCACGACGTCGATGAAAGATTTCACCTTTACAAAGAATCAAACCAACAAAAACTCTTGACACACCAACATAAATTAACCAGATCCGAATAATCACATCTGCGAGGACATAAAACTCCGTAACCACATGGCACTGCCAAAAAAATGTGAGTAATTTTATTCACACACAAAAATTATGAACACTATACGTTGACGAATAACGTAGAACTTTTGAAGATCCTGAGGTCGCCAGGATGGCAGCCGAAGGCGAAGGACCAAAATAGTCCCTGCAATGGTGGCGGTTGCATTGGTTCCCAAAAAGGGAAAAAGGAAATGAAAACCATAGCCCACTGAACAACAACATAAAAAAAGAGAGAACCTGAAGCCCACATGTGGAGGTGACTGTCCAGCCCACACACATGTAAAGCCACACCCCGCAGCCCACAAAGACATGCACGAGGCCGAAAGGACGAATAGGTCACGCGCACTAGACACCTATATCTCGCTTATAGCGAGATAGAAGCTTGTCTCATGTCGAGCTTCTACAGTGACGGGCCAACCTATTAGGGCACTTAAAAGAAATATAGTAGAGAGAAAAAGGGACCGAGCGGGGCTGATCCTGACACCTTCCTAGTCAAAGGCCGACCATGGGCCAGGGTAGCAGGGGCGACGGCCCGGGGCCCAGTGAAATTAGGGGCCCCGACCTGTAGGGTACAGTGTATATATATAAGCCCTGATGAATTGGTGCAAATAAAAAAGTAAGGGGTTGTAGGCAGGGTCGCAGGGAGGCCCATCTCCAACACAAGCCCAACAACCAAGAGGCCCGAAGTCACGCCAGTTCGTTTTCTAGCCTGTTCGTTTTCTCGCCAAGGGGCACAGAGACGAGCGACTCTCCTCCTCCTCAATCTGAATGCCGGTTCGTTTTCTCGCCTGTTAGCCTTCATAGATCGGCCGACCGGGCAACTGCGAGTCTTCGACAGCGGCTGCTGAGGGAGTCCTGGATAAGGGGGTATCTGGACAGCCGGACTATATACTTTGGCCGGACTATTGGACTGTGAAGATACAAGACAGAAGACTTCGTCCCGTGTCCGGATGGGACTCTCCTTGGCGTGGAAGGCAAGCTTGGCGATTCGGATGTAGATCTCCTCCTCTGTAAACCGACTCTATGTAACCCTAGCCCCTCTGGTGTCTATATAAACCGGAGGGTTTAGTCCGTAGAACAACAACAATCATACCATAGGCTAGCTTCTAGGGTTTAGCCTCTTTGATCTCGTGGTAGATCAACTCTTGTAATACTGATATCATCAAGATCAATCAAGCAGGAAGTAGCGTATTACCTCTATCGAGAGGGCCCGAACCTGGGTAAACATCGTGTCCCCAGCCTCATGTTACCATTAGCCTTAGACGCACAGTTCGGGACCCCCTACCCGAGATCCGCCGGTTTTGACACCGACATTGGTGCTTTCATTGAGAGTTCCTCTGTGTCGTCGCTGCAAGGCTAGATGGCTTCTCCAACCTTCAACCACGCTATCCTGGGTGAGACTTTTCTCCCCGGACAGATCTTCGTGTTCGGCGGCCTCACACTGCGGGCCAACTGGCTTGGCCATCTGGAGCAGATCGATAGCTACGCCCCTGGCCATCAGGTCAAGTTTGGAAACCAAAACTACACTGCCGACATCCGCGGAGACTTGATCTTCGACAGATTCGGGCCCGTGTCAGGAGCGCCGAACAATCACGACGAGCATGACCTAGATCTACGGTCAGATAGTATTCGGAACATCGCACCTGCTACAGCTCCGGACTTCGTTCCAGAGCAGGTCGTGCCTTCCGTGGACGGGTGGATGGGCCCCGCCCCGAAGGCCGCATGCTCATCGGTGTTGGAGCCGAACACAGACTCCTCTCCTCGTGAAATCTGTACCTCCGGACCCCCGGACTCATCTCCGGTAGTGTGTTCCGAACCGCGCGCATCCGTGCCCATCGAATCTAATTGGGCTCCGGTCATGGAGTTCGCCGCCGCGGATATCTTTCAGCACTCACCCTTCGGAGACGTGCTGAATTCATTAAGGTCTCTCTCTTTGTCAGGAGACTCCTGGCCGAACTATGTCCAGCTCGAATGGGAAGCTGGTGACGAAGAGATTCGTTACCCACCCACCACCCACTTAATAGACACGGTCGATGATTTGACCGACGTGCTTAACTTCGACTCGGAAGACATGACGGTATAGACAACGATGTGGGAGTAGAATAGGAACCACCACCCACAGGGCGCTGGACTGCCACCTCTTCATATGATATATACATGGTGGATACTCCCAAAGAAACCAATGGCAATGAGGCAATGGGAGATAACCCTTCGAGGAAGAAAGCAAAACATGGGCGTCATCGGCGCCGCTCCAAGCCTCGCCACAACAATACCGGCACTGGAGAAGAAAATCTAGATGGTGCCGAAGAGGAATACGATCCTGATCAACCCACCTTCGAGCAAGCCGAAAGGAACACGGGTAGGCTAGCCCAGACAAACAGGCAACGGATGGATACTTGGAGGACGATAACTATATGCCTCCCTCCAAAGACGAGATGAGCCTCGGTGACGATGAATTCGGCGTACCAGAGGATCCCATAGAGCAGGAGCGCTTCAATCGCAGGCTTATAGCCACTGCAAGAAGCCTGAAAAAGAAGCAGCAACAGCTCCAAGCTGACCAAGATCTGATCGTACACAGATGGACCGAAGTCCTGGCGGCCGAGGAATACGGACTCGAACCCCCGAGCAGGGGATACCCAAAGCATAAACCGCTAGAAGAAGAGGCCGAAGAGCCTGAACTTCCAGCACAAGATGAGGCTGACCGACCACTACGTGGCCGGGATAAAACGACATGTCAAGCCGAACACCAGCCTGCACCCCCACGCCAGTTCACTACGGCCCGGAGCAAGACGCAGGACCTGCGAGACATATTGGAAAACAATGCAGGACAACCAAGATCGATATACGGATGACGAGGGCGCGCCACAACTCAGGACACCGATCGTCACGCGGATACAATACTGATAAATCCGGCCAGGCCGGATATTACCGACCAGACCCAATCGGACTATGCCGTGATATAGCCCGGCACAGAGGCGCCGCACACCCCCTCTACTTCACTGATGAAGTAATGGAACATGAATTCCCAGAAGGGTTTAAACGCGCCAACATCGAGTCATACGACGGCACAACAGACCCCGCGGTGTGTATTGAGGATTTTCTTCTCCACATCCACATGGCCCGCGGTGATGACCTACATGCCATCAAGTATCTCCCACTCAAGCTTAAAGGGCCAGCCAGACACTGGCTGAATAGCCTGCCAGCAAACTCCATTGGCAGTTGGGAAAATCTTGAGGACGCATTCCTCGATAACTTCCAGGGCACTTACGTGCGACCACCGGACGCTGATGACTTAAGTCACATTACCCAACAGCCCAGAGAGTCAGCCAGGTAATTCTGGACTCGGTTCCTAACTAAAAAGAACCAAATTGTCGACTGTCCGGACGCCGAGGCCCTGGCGGCCTTTAAGCATAATATCCGTGAGGAGTGGCTTGCCCGACACCTCGGCCAAGAAAAACCGAAGACCATGGCGGCACTCATGACACTAATGACCCGCTTTTGCGCGGATGAGGACAGTCGGCTGGCTCGCAGCAACACCGAGCCAGGAAACCCTGGCACTTCAGATATTTGTGACAGTAACGGAAATCCACGGCGCAACAGACACAAGCGTCAAAACAATGGCGACAATGCGGAGGATACGACAGTCAATGCCGGATTCAACAACTCCAAATCCGGTCAGCGGAAGAAGCCGTTCAAAAGAAACAATCCGGGATTGTCCAGTCTGGACCGCATACTCGACCGCTCGTGCTAGATTCACGGCACCCCCGATAAACCAGCCAATCACACTAATAAAGATTGCTGGGTGTTCAAACAGGCCGGCAAGATAAATGATGAGAACAAGGACAAGGGGCTGCACAGCGATGATGACGAGGAGCCCCGGCGTCCGAACACTGGAGGGCAGAAGAAATTTCCCTCCCCGGGTTAAAACGGTGGACATGATCTATGCCACTCACATCCCCAAATGGGAGCGAAAGCGTGCACTTAGGGACGTCTATGCGATGGAGCCTGTCGCCCCAAAATTTAACCCATGGTCATCCTGCCCGATCACCTTTGATCGTAGGGACCATCCCACCAACATCCATCACGGCGGCTCAGCCGCATTGGTCCTTGACCCAATCATCGACGGATTCCACCTCACGCGAGTCCTCATGGACGGTGGTAGCAGCCTGAACCTGCTTTATCAGGACAAAGTGCGCAAAATGGGCATCAATCCGTCATGGATCAAACCCACCAAAACCACCTTCAAAGGTGTAATTCCAGGGGTAGAGGCCCGCTGCATGGGCTCAATAACACTGGAAGTGGTCTTCGGATCTCCGGATAACTTCGGAAGCGAGGAGTTAATCTTCGATATCGTCCCTTTCCATAGTGGCTATCATGCACTACTTGGACGAACTGCGTTCGCTCGTTTCAATGCGGTAGCGCACTATGCATACCTCAAGCTCAAGATGCCAGGACCTCGCGGGGTCATAACAGTCAATGGCAATACAGACCGCTCCCTCCATACGGAAGAACATACTGCGGCCCTTGCGGCAGAAGTACAAAGCAGCCTCCTTCGACAAATAGCCAATTCGGCAACGACATCCCCGAACACCTTCAAGCGAGTCCAGAGTACCCCGCAACAGGACCGTCAGGCACGCCAGGAGCTCGATTAGCAACCCGGCCTCCACCCCAGCCCCATTCAAGCGACATTAGTGCCACGAGTACACAACTATGCGCTCAAGATAGCACGGGCATAGGTGGAGGCGAGACGACAATATGGCCAGAGTGTGGTTCAGCCGCCATGAGGCCCGCATACCTTTTTTCTTTTTTTTAAGACCCCACTTTCGGGCAGCCCTTTCAGAGAGATCGGATAACCGGACTCACCACAGAAGGCACACCAAGGAGGCAAGAGGCACTTCACACAAGGGAATACTCAGGTGGTCTTCTTCAATGATCGTTATACCTGTCCTTACATACCCGCATGTAGCCTGCCCTTGGATAGGACATGGAAAATAGTCCTATTTCTTTCTGCTTAATGCACTAATTGTACACCTACGCCTCGCCGTATTGTCCAAATAAATTGGAAGTAGTACACAGCGTCAGCTTATTATTACTATCTTCATATCTTTCATTGAATATTTATTCAATATTGCATCCATACATCTTGGTACGCTCAGTTTGCCAGGGGTTTCCTATCGAGCCCCATAAAACGGCAAGAAAAGCCTGAACACTTTCAACAGTGCGGCACCCCAAACTTATAGCATTATTTGCATCAACTCCGAATCATGTCTTGGGTCAATAGTTGGGTTAGCCTGGCTCCCTTGTTTTGGTACCTTACATTCCATTATATCGGCTAAGGTGGCGCAGGGAGAACTACTGCGATTGTGTCCCGGTTCTTCCGGACGAGCACCTCAGTAGAGAAAGCCGATAACTGACCGTCATGATGTGGCGAGAGCTGGTCGCTGTTTGCGAGGTAGTAAAATCCCTAAAGATTTTTTCCGCTTAAGGCGAGGAATCGGCCTTGCCCGATTTAGGAGTGTATAATGCCCCAATTCGGCTTTCCGAATACTAGGGGCTTCGCCGAAATTTAAAATTATAGACTTCTATGGCCAAGTGAGAGTTATAAAGCCGAATAGTCCGATTGCCTGGTTCGCTGTGCTAAACACCTCCTTAAAGGACCAAGAATTTGGATAAAGAGTGTTTAGGTTTTCCACGAACACCCCAGTACTAGTTACAAGGGGGCGGAAGCCGACGACTGGCCTACTTTCAGATTTTTATAAACGGACGCAGAGAAGGTAATATTTTAAATCAAACAAAGCGTTATATAGTGCAATCAAACTCGTCCTCATATTATACAGACGACATGAGTACATTTACTCAAAATAATGTTCTTAGGACATTCATTCGCCACAAGCCGAGCGCCTTTCATAACGCCACTATAATACATCTCGGGGTAGCGATGCTCCTTGCCCTTCGGGGGTCCATCCTCCATGAGCTTCTCAGCATCCAGTTTGCCCCAATGCATCTTCGCGCGGGCAAAGGCCCGTCGGGCACCCTCAATACATACGGACTGCTTGATAACTTCTAGCCGTGGACAGGCATGCACCATCCGCTTCACCAGTCCAAAGTAGCTGACGGGCAGGGGCTCGCCAGGCCACATCCGGACTATGAGGTCCTTCATGGCCTGTTCGGCCGCATTGTGGAGTTCGACCAGCTGCTTCAGTTGGTCACTCAGAGGCATCGGGTGTTCAGCCCCAGTATATTGGGACCAGAACAACTTCTCCGTAGAGCTCCCCTCTTCAGCGCGATAGAACTTCGTGGCATCCGAAATGCTGCGTGGCAGATCTGTGAATGCCCCTGGAGAGCTCCAGATTCGTGTAAGTAAAAGAAATGACTCCTCCACATGCTTGCTTTGCATAAAGAATGCCTTACCCTCCGCTATCTTCTTGGCCGCGTGGATTTCCTGGAGGGCCTTTTGGGCTTCGGCTTTGGCGTCGTCCGCGCTCTGGAGGGCCTTCGCAAGGTCAGACACTTGAGTCTTGTAGTCATGCTCCAGGGTGTCGAATTTCTTGCCGAGCTCTTGGAGCTCCTGCTGTACCTCTCCCACCCGAGCATCTTGCTTCTCTCGCTCGGTGCGCTCCGTATCCGCCTTGGCTTCGGCCGCGGACAACGCTTCCTTCAGGGCCGCCACTTCGGTCGCGGTCCCTATCAAAAGCCATGATGCTTTTTATTAGCATCACCAACTTTTTATCCTCTATACAACATATGGACGGGGTTTCTCTTACCTTTGTTCGCCTCGAGCTGCTTATTCACGAGGCCGAGCTCTTCTTCGGCCTGCCCCAGTTCGCGCTTGAGTCCGGCAACCTCAGCCGTGTGCGCAGCGGCGGTCAGCAGCAGTGCCTGTTTGATTCATATAGACAAATACCATTAGCTTCCTGTGGTTTTTTAGTTGACCCTCCGTTTGGCTTTTCTTTCCGAACAGCAACCAGAGTATCAGGGGCTACTGTCGATCGGGTGAAATTTCCTCACACTTTATTTACCTCAAAGTCTGTTAGCAGGCTGGTGCAGGCTTCGGTCAATCCGCTCTTGGCAGACCGAACCTTCTCAATCACCATACCCATAAGTGTACGGTGTTCATCCTCAATGGAAGCACCTCGAAGCACTTCCAACAAATTATCCGATGCCTCCGGCTGGGCGGAGGTCATCGGCATGACCGGCTCCCCCTCCTTCACGAGGGACTGCTTACCGGAATCCGGAACCTTTGTAGGCTCCAACGAAGTAACCGGCTGGGAGCCAGACTTGTTGTGGCTCCCGTCAGCATAATCCATGGGGTTCTCATCCCCCATGTGTCCGGCGCCCGAGATTTTGCCTTGGGGCATCTCTGGAACCATCACCTCCTACTCTGGCATCCTCCAGGACAACACCTCAGTGTCATCCACAGGTTGTGGGGAGGTTGCCATCGGGAGCAAATTCATCTCCGACTCGTTTAGAGACTCCTCCGAAGAGGACTCCTCGAGATCGGACCCGGCCGGACTGCATAAACGTGTTCGGCGTCATTACAAACCATGAGGTCAAAGTCGCACGGAAAATATTATGGAATGCCGATACTTACGACCTCTCCCGGGGCTTACTCCTGGGCAGCCACTCCTCATCGCTGAAAGCGGCGGTAGTGGAGTGATTGGGAAGGGACGCTTTTCCCTTCTTCAATGTCCCGGCCTCCCCCGACGGGGCGGCCTTCCTTTTCTTCTCCTCCCTAGCACGGGGAGGAGGCATTTCTTCATGTTCTCCCCCGTCTTTGGGGGGAGAATCTTACTCGTCGTCTTCGGATGACGACTCTATCACAGCCTTGTGCCGGAGACCTTTTCTGGTCCCCATGGCCACCTTCTTGGACCCTTCGGCTCCCTCAGTTGAGGCGGCCTTCTTCTTCCTCTCCTCCCCTTCGTGGGAGGAGTGCGCCTCGTCATCTTGTGGTGAGGCATCTGGTGCGGCTTCGCGCCGGAGACCCTTCCGGGTCCCTGCGACCTTCTTTTCGGCCTTTTTCTCTGGCACCTTGTAAGGCACCGGAACCAGCATCTCCGCTTGGAGTGCGCTTACTGGGTCCTCAGGCAATGGAGCCGGACAGTTAATCCGCTCCGCCATCTCCACCCAATCCTGTTCGGTCAGTATAGTGACCTGAGAATCCTCCCACGAATGTACCAGGAAGGAAACATCTTATAATAACCAGAGGACTTACCGGACTGGCGAGGCGGCTTGCGTTGAGCCCCCGGTCCTCGGAAAGGGGAGGAGGAACTTCGCCGGTCTTGAACAACACCTTCCAGATTTCTTTGTGCGTTGTGCCAAAGAGCTCTAGCAGCATCTGGTGTTCGGCCGGGTCGAACTCCCACATATCAAATGCCCGTCTTTGAAACAGGAGAATCCGGCGAATGAGCATGACCTGGACCATGTTGACAAGCTTGATCTTCTTGTCCCTCATACTTCTGATGCAGGTCTCGAGTCCGGTCAGCTCCATGGGTTCGTCCCAGGCCAGGCCCTTCTTCTCCCAAGAAGTGAGCCGCGTGGGGATTTCGGATCTGAATTTGGGGGCCGCCACCCAGTTGGCGTCGTGCAGCTCGGTGATGTAGAACCACCCTGATTGCCACCCCTTTACGGTCTCCATGAAGGAGCCGTTAGGCCATGTGACGTTGGGCATCTTGCCGACCATGGCGCCTCCGCACTCCGCCTGTTGGCTGCTCACGATCTTCGGCTTCACGCAGAAGATCTTCAACCACAGGCCGAAGTGAGGCTTGATGCGGAGGAAGGCCTCGCACACGACGATGAACCCCGAGATGTTGAGGATGAAATTCGGGGCCAGATCATGAAAATCTAGCCCGTAGTAGTACATGAGCCCGCGGACAAACGGGTGCAGTGGAAATCCTAGTCCGCGGACAAAATGAGGGAGAAATACTACTCTCTCCCGAGACTTCGGAGTGGGGGTAATCTGTCCCTCTGTTGGAAGCCTGTGCGTGATATTCTCGGCCAGGTATCCGGCCTCCCAAAGCTTGGTGATGTTCTCCTCTGTTACAGAGGAGGCCATCCACTTGCCTCCTGCTCCGGACATGATGCGATCCTACGGAGAAGGTGAGAACTTGGGCGCTGGAGCTCGAGGGTGCGAGAACGGATGAGCAAAGGAGGAAGAAGGCGTGGGTAAAAACGAGAGATCTATGTCCCTTTATAAAGGCAATATAGAATGTGCGCCTCCCCACTTGCCTCTCGAAATCTCTTATTTTTCCAAGCGCCTCGATTGATGGCGCTGGTTGGGTTACCCATACCCGTATTGATGGGGATCCCGTGATATGGGGACACGATCTCTGCTTTGACAAGACGTGCCAATGAAACCGCCTCGTGATGTGTGCGGAAGCAGGTTGTAGAAAACGGTTCGAATAAATACCGGACCGAGGTGTGATGTCACTTTTTGAAGAATTGTCAGCAGATTAGATTCATGGGCTATTATTCTCTCTACGGTGGTATATGGAATTTATCTTGCAGAGCCAGACACGGTCCTTGTGTTCGGAATTTATCTTGGAGTATTCGGAGATGGAACACGCCTCGCAATGCCGAAGACAATCTACACGCCGGACTCATCGTCATTGAAGCCTGGTTCAGGGGCTACTGAGGGAGTCCTGGATAAGGGGGTATCCGGTCAGCCGGACTGTTGGACTATGAAGATACAAGACAGAAGACTTCGTCCCGTGTCCGGATAGGACTCTCCTTGGCGTGGAAGGCAAGCTTGGTGATTCGGATGTAGATCTCCTCCTCTGTAAACCGACTCTATGTAACCCTAGCCCCTCCGGTGTCTATATAAACCGGAGGGTTTAGTCCGTAGAACAACAACAATCATACCATAGGCTAGCTTCTAGGGTTTAGCCTCTCTGATCTCGTGGTAGATCAACTCTTGTAATACTCATATCATCAAGATCAATCAAGCAGGAAGTAGGGTATTACCTCCATCGAGAGGGCTCGAACCTGGGTAAACATCGTGTCCCCAGCCTCCTGCTACCATTAGCCTTAGACGCACAGTTCGGGACCCCTACCCGAGATCCGGCGGGTTTGACAACGACAGCTGCCGCCAGATGCATTCGCAAGGAATAGCAGGAGACAAAGGTAAATCTCAAGATTAATTTCTCTTAGCCCTCAATCTTAATCTAGTGATTAATCTATATTCTTCTTTTTACAACAGTACTGTTCTTGGAGTAGAGTTCGATCTGTTGTTGCTGACTTGGTCCTGGATTTCTTGTTTCCTTGATGATTGCATTTGGATAGTTGCAGCCTGAAGAATACAGATTTTCACTGATTTATTGCAACCTTCAGCCTCAAGTGCCTTCAATCCTTTTCTTGCAAACATGCTTCCCAAAAAACATTTATCTGGTTTCCAGAAAAGAACAAAGAGGAAAAGAATAGATAAGTTTATTGGAACTCAGAAGGGAGCTATGCGTAAATTTGCTGTGAGGAGGGACACTGCTGATAATCTTGATGAATTAGATGGCATTGGTGCTGAAGAACAACAACCTGTTGAGAATGAGACCACAATTGAGGAAAACAATGCCCATGAGACTCCTATAAATTTGAGTGGCCGTGAGAATCCTACAAGTGTTGATGAACAAGGATCTTCTCGTTTTGATATCTATGACCCTAGGAACTGGGACGCTCTTGACAATAAAGCAAGAGATATTCTGATTGAAAAAGGGCCTACAAGGGAATACAATCTTGTATTCAAAACGGATAATATTGGAAGACATTTTTCGTATGCTTACTACTCAAGAAAGCTTAGTAATGGGGAGGTCAGTGATCGGAAGTGGTTGGTGTACTCTAAACATGTGAATAAAGTTTACTGTTTTTGCTGCAAATTGTTCAAGTCTGAAAGTAGCAAAAGTTTACTAGCATCTGAAGGACTAATGGACTGGAAGCATCTAAGTGAGAAGCTCAAACTTCATGAGAATAGTATTGAGCATATCACTAACATGAATACTTGGAATGAGGTAAGACCGAGGCTAAGTAAAAATGTGACAATTGATAAAGATATGCAACAAGAAATTGCAAAGGAGAAAGAGCGATGGAGACAAGTTCTGATTAGAATTGTTGTTGCAGTGAAGTTTCTTGCCAAGCATAATTTGGCTTTTCAAGGATCAAATGAGAAACTATACCAAGTTAGCAATGGAAACTTTTTGGGAGTAATTGAAATGATAGCAGAATTTGACCCAGTTATGCAAGATCATCTTAGGCACATTCAAAATAGTGAAATTCACTATCATTATCTTGGGCATAAGATTCAGAAATGAGTTAATTATCCTTCTTGCTCAAAGTGTGAAAGATTCTATCTTAAAGGTAATTAAGGATGCCAAGTATTTTTCTGTTATTCTTAATTGTACCCTTGATGTGAGCCATCAAGAACAATTGACTCTAATTATGACATGTATAAACATGTCAAGTGCCACTACAAAAATAATTGAGTATTTTCTAGAGTTCCTAAAGGTGGATGATACATTAGGACTTGGACTTTATAAAGAGTTAATAACTGCACTTGGGTTGCTTGGTTTGAATGTTAATGATGTTAGAGGTCAAGGATATGATAATGGTTCAAACATGAAGGGAAAACACCAAGGTGTCCAGAAGAGGTTACTTGAAATAAATTCGAGAGCATTGTACATGCCATGTGCCTGTCACAGCCTGAATCTTGCTCTATGCGATATGGCAAAATCTTGCAGCAAAGCTATTACTTTCTTTGGAGTTGTGAAACCAGCGCCGATCCTCGAGTTTCGGAGGCCCCAGGGCGAACTCAAATAAATGGGCCCAGTGGCGACATTGGAGGAAAAAAATGATCCCATACATTGATAGAAAAAACATCTTGCAAAGCTATAATAAACAATGGTAATTTTCCTTGGTAAATAATACTCCAGGTCATAGATAACAACATCATACTTCAAGTCTAAATCAAATATCAAAGAAGTTACAGAGCATAACGAAAAGTAAATCATATGCTAACGAACCTCCAAACCTCCAGTAATCATTAGAAACAACTCCTTCATGCATTTTTTGATGCAAAATCATTAACGACAGTATCGAGATCAATGTTATCCAACACATCCTTCTCAATACAACATATTGCCAATCCATTCAATCTTTCTTGCGACATAGTTGACCTCAAATAATTTTTCAACAACTTCAATTTTGAAAAACTTCGTTCAGCTGATGCTACCGTCACAGGCACAGTTAAGAGAATTCGGTAAGCAATTGACACATTTGGATAGCAATCTGCAGCTCTAACAAACTCAAATATCTGATCTGCTGACATGAGTGTATTTGGCAATGTCATTTGCAACACTTTCAGTTCAGAAACAAAATCATTCAAGTCAACATCTGTTGAGCTGTCATGAGAAAAAGTCTTTGCAAAATTAGCACAACATCTTCTCAGGTCATTATCATCCAAGGATTTCAATTTTTTAGAGTTGAATAAGAAGCCAAATATACTCCCAAATGACATAATCTCATCAAATCTGGTGTTCAGGGAATTAATTGCAACATCTATCATCACCAGAAAGTATTTAACTCGAAATGATTCCTCTGCAACTGCTTGCGCTTCTTCCATTTGATTATTTTCTTCGCTGCCATTAGTTTCATCAAAGTGCTTTTTTCTGATAACATGACGTTTTACAGGAAATACAGGGTCTATATCCATGTCAGATGCAATAAATTTTGCAATGTTCACTCTGGATGTAAAGCCGTCATTTATATACTTCTTAAAAAATGAGATGGCACCTTCAATTTGCTTAAGGGTAACATCAATGCACATAAACTCAGACTGCAACTTCTTACTGACCATGTTGATAGTAAATAAAATATCGTGCCAAATGACCATGCCAATTAAGAATTCAAAATTTCCAAGTGCAGTAACCAAAGATTTTGCATCACTCTTAGTTTTGGGGTCATCATTAGAAGTTCTCTGCAACTCTAATAGAGCTTTTCTTAACTGAGCAACTTGATATCTAATAGCTTGAACACTCTTTATCCGACTCTCCCAGCAAGTATTATAGAGAGATTTAACTATAAGGTTTGGAACATTATCAAGCAATACCTGCCATCTTTTAGTAGAGCCTGAAAACAATATGTAGATCCGTTGCACAACTCCAAAGAAAGTAATAGCTTTGCTGCAAGATTTTGCCTTATCGCAAAGAGTAAGATTCAAGCTGTGACAGGTACATGGCGTGTACAATGCTCTCGGATTTATTTCAAGTAACCTCTTATGGACACCTTGGTGTTTTCCCTTCATGTTTGAACCATTATCATATCCTTGACCTCTAACATCATTAACATTCAAACCAAGCAACCCAAGTGCAGTTATTAACTCTTTATAAAGTCCAAGTCCTCATGTATCATCCACCTTCAGGAACTCTAGAAAATACTCATTTATTTTTGTAGTGGCACTTGACATGTTTACACATCTCACAATTAGAGTCAATTGTTCTTAATGGCTCACATCAGGGGTACAATCAAGAATAACAGAAAAATACTTGGCATCATTAATTACCTTTAAGATAGAATCTTTCACACTCTGAGCAAGAAGGCTAATTAACTCATTCTGAATCTTATGCCCAAGATAATGATAGTGAATTTCACTATTTTGAATGTGCCTATGATGATCTTGCATAACTGGGTCAAATTCTGCTATCATTTCAATTACTCCCAAAAAGTTTCCATTGCTAACTTGGTATAGTTTCTCATTTGATCCTCGAAAAGCCAAATTATGCTTGGCAAGAAACTTTACTCCAGCAACAATTCTAATCAAAACTTGTCTCCATCGCTCTTTCTCCTTTGCAATTTGTTGCTGCATATCTTTATCAATTGTCACATTTTTACTTAGCCTCGGTCTTACCTCATTCCAAGTATTCATGTTAGTGATATGCTCAACACCATTCTCATGTAGTTTGAGCTTCTCACTTAGATGCTTCCAGTCCATTAGTCCTTCAAATGCTAGTAAACTTTTGCTACTTTCAGACTTGAACAATTGGCAGCAAAAACAGTAAACTTTATTCACATGTTTAGAGTACACCAACCACTTCCGATCACTGACCTCCCCATTACTAAGCTTTCTTGAGTAGTAAGCGTACGAAAAATGTCTTCCAATATTATCCGTTTTGAATACAAGATTTATTCCCTTGTAGGCCCTTTTTCAATCAGAATATCTCTTGCTTTATTGTCAAGAGCGTCCCAGTTTCTAGGGTCATAGATATCAAAAGGAGAAGATCCTTGTTCATCAACACTTGTAGGATTCTCACGGCCACTCAAATTTATAGGAGTCTCATGGGCATTGTTTTCCTCAATTGTGGTCTCATTCTCAGCAGGTTGTTGTTCTTCAACACCGTTGCCATCTAATTCGTCAAGATTATCAGCAGTGTCACTCCTCACAGCAAATTTACGCATAGCTCCCTTCTAAGTTCCAGTAAACTTATCTATTCTTTTCCTCTTTGTTCTTTTCTGGAAACCAGATAAATGTTTTTTGGGCAACATGTTTGCAAGAAAAGGATTGAAGGCACTTGAGGCTCTAAATTGCAATAAATCAGTGAAAATCTGTGTTCTTCAGGCTGCAACTATCCAAATTCAATCATCAAGGAAACAAGAAATCTAGGACCAAGTCGGCAACAATAGATCGAACTCTACTCCAAGAACACTACTGTTGTAAAAAGAAGAATATAGATTGATCACTAGATTAAGATTGAGGGCTAAGAGAAATTAATCTTGAGATTTACCTTTGTCTCCTGCTATTCCTTGCGAATGCATTTGGCGGCAGCCGCTATCGAAGACTCGCAGTTGCCCGGTCGGCCGATCTGTGAAGGAGAACAGGCGAGAAAATGAACCGGCATTCAGATTGAGGAGGAGGAGAGTCGCTCGCCTCTGTGCCCCTTGGCGAGAAAACGAACAGGCTAGAAAACGAACTGGCGTGACTTCAGGCCTCTTGGTTGTTGGGCTTCTATTGGAGATGGGCCTCCCTGCGACCCTGCTTACAACCCCTTACTTTTTTATTTGCACCAATCATCAGGGCTTATATATATACATTGTACCCTACAGGTTGGGCCCCCTAATTTTACTAGGCCCCGGGCCGTCGCCCCTGCTGCCCTGGCCCAGGGCCGGCCCTGTGTGCAATGGATCTACATATTGTTTTCAGGCTCTACTAAAAGATGGCAGGTATTGCTTGATAATGTTCCAAACCTTATAGCTAAATCTCTCTATGATACTCGTTGGGATAGTCGGATAAAGAGTGTTCAAGCTATTAGATATCAAGTGCCTCAGTTAAGAAAAGCTATATTGGAGTTGCAGAGAACTTCTAATGATGACCCCAAAACTAAGAGTGATGCAAAATCTTTGGTTACTGCACTTGGAAATTTTGAATTCTTAGTTGGCATGGTCATTTGGCACGATATTTTATTTACTATCAAAATGGTCAGTAAGAAGTTGCAGTCTGAGTTTATGTACATTGATGTTACCCTTAAGCAAATTGAAGGTGCCATCTCATTTTTTTAAGAAGTACCGAAATGACGGCTTTACATCCAGTGTGAACATTGCAAAATCTATTGCATCTGACATGGATATAGACCCTGTATTTCCTGTAAAATGTCATGTTATCAGAAAAAAGCACTTTGATGAAACTAATGGCAGCAAAGAAAATAATCAAATGGAAGAAGCGCAAGCAGTTGCAGAGGAATCATTTCAAGTAAAATACTTCCTGGTGATGATAGATGTTGCAATTAATTCCCTGACCACCAGATTTGATGATCTTATGTCATTTGGGAGTATATTTGGCTTCTTATTCAACTCTAAAAAATTGAAATCCTTGGATGATAATGACCTGAGAAGATGTTGCGCTAATTTTGCAAAGACTTTTTCTCATGACAACTCAGCAGATGTTAACTTGGATGATTTTGTTTCTGAACTGAAAGTGTTGCAAATGACATTGCCAAATACAGTCAGGTCAGCAGATCAGATATTTGAGTTTGTTAGAGCTGCAGATTGCTATCCAAACGTGTCAACTGCTTACCGAATTCTCTTAACTATGCATGTGACGGTAGCATCAGGTGAACGAAGTTTTTTAAAATTGAAGTTGTTGAAAAATTATTTGAGGTCAACTATGTCGCAAGAAAGATTGAATGGATTGGCAATATGTTGTATTGAGAAGGATGTGTTGGATAACATTGATCTTGATACTGTCGTTAATGATTTTGCATCAAAAAATGCACGAAGGAGCCGTTTCTCATGATTACTGGAGGCTTGGAGGTTCGTTAGCATATGATTTACTTTTCGTTATGCTCTGTAACTTCTATGATATTTGATTTAGACCTGAAGTATGACGTTGTTATCTATACCTCGAGTATTATTTACCAAGGAAAATTACCACTGTTTATTATATCTTTGCAAGAATTTTTTCTATCAATGTATGTGATCATTTTTTTCCTCCAATGTCGCCACTCAGCCAATTCATTTGAGTTCGCCCCGGGGCCTCTGAAACTCGAGGACCGGTGTTGTTCCTAGTTACAGCGTTGCGCTACTAGCTACTAAGTAATCGTTGAGTTCGTGTCACAATACTAGAGTGTGACCAAGTTGAAGTAAAAGAGTGGGGTTTCAACTGGCTTTTCGGATTTTATGTTTTTTCTTGTTTTCACCGGGTTTAGTTCATTTCTTTCTCTGATTTCAAGTTTTTCCTTTCCTTTCCACTTTCTTGTTTTTCTTTGATTTTCTCTGTTTATTTCTTGGTTTTCAATAACTTTTTCTTTTATTTTCTTTCATTTTCTTAGGTTTTGTTTTCCCCCTCGTTTTTCTTTAGTTTTTCCTTGGATTTTCATTGTTTTTCTATACACATTTTTTGTATGTATCTAATACACATTTAACATTTTTCAAATACAAGTTTAACATCTTTTGAATACATGGTCAATATTTTTACTTTAAACACTTAATATTTTTCAGATACTCGTTCAACTTTTTCTTTCTACTGCTGGATTAACATTTTTATATGCATGATCAGTTGTTTCTATCATTTTCTAATACATCGCTAACATTTTCTCTATAAACCTTTAACAATTTTTAAATAATTGTTCAACATTTTTGCTTAATTAACACTTTTATACAAAAGATTCAATTTTAATCATTTTCTTAATACATGATCAAAAAATTATATACACATTCATTATTATTCAAATGCTTGATTAAAAAAGTTAAATCCTTGTTCAACATGTTTTTATATGCTTGATTAACATTTTTATATACATGATCATTTTTCCATTATTTTTTAATACATGGTCTTCAGATACACATTTAACATTTTCTAAATGCTTGACAAATATTTTTGAAATAATTTTTCAACATTTTTCAAATGCTTGATTATCTTTTTAAAATATATTTTTGTATACATGATAAATATTTTCTCTCTCCACATGTATCATTTTTTCAAATACTTGGTTAATATTTTGTGTCGAGTGTTTTCCTTAATATATATATTTCGAATATTTGAATGTGTATAAAAAGTAAAAAAAACAAAAAACGAAAACAACAACCGTGAGTAAAAAACAGAAAAAACAACAAGGCTTGGACATCATGTGCGCATGGGCAGGCATTTTACAGGGTAATTTGCCAACCGGCTCACACACCCCTCCAAACTGAGCCGGCCCAGTTAATCCTTTTTCACTTTTCTTTTTAAACTTCAAAATAAAATACAAGTGCTAGGAGTTGAGGAAAACCCTATTTGCAGCTCTAAGCGGTAAACAATCGTGGTACACCGAGCGCTCGGTGGGTGGGCCGGCCTGTTAGCGTTACAACCATACTGGTTTTGGGAACCTTCTATGGATATTCCCAGCCGATTTTTTTTCTCGTTTTGCGAACATTTTAGAAGGTCCTGAACCGGTTTTTCTTATTTATATTTATTTTTCGTTTTTACTTTTGATTAATCTTTCCTTTTTCATCTTTTCTCTAGCTTTTTTCTGTCTGTTTTTTATTTTCTTCTTTCTTGCTCTTTTCTTTTTGAGTTTTTTTCTATTTTTAATGAATGTTTCAGAAATTTAAAAAACATCGAAAATTTCAAATTTTGTATGATTTTTCAGAAAATGTTCCTGATTTTTAATTTTTGTACAGAAACTTCGAAAAAGATTAGAATTTGAATAGTTGATCGATTGTTTTCAAAAAATGTTCCAAAATTCAAAAAGTGTTTGTCTTTCTAAATTTTTGTTCACAAACTAAAAAAATGTTTAGTTTAAGAATATGTTTCCATTTTCCAAATTTGTTCAAAAATGCATAAAAATCATGTTTTAAAACTTGTTCTTAAATTAAAAAAATCATGTTCTTAATTTTTTTTCGCATAATCAAAAAAATCTAGGAATTTTAGAAAATATTCCTATTTTTCAAATTTGTTCACAAATTAAGATATGTTTTTGAATTTCAGAAAATGTTCCAGTTTCCAAAATGTGTTTAAAAATTTAGAAAATGTTCCGGTTTTTAAAAATGTTTCTGTTTGTAAAAAATTCTTTTTCCAAGTTCAAAATTATTTGTGTTTCATGAAACACTCAGGGTTTTTTCAAAAAAAAAATGCGTTAGAAATTCTAAATATACGTCGGATCAGGGCGTATGTTGCTTCTTAAAGGTTTTCGTTGATCTGTGTTCAATATCCTTCTGTAGCTCAGTCGGTAGTTGCTGCCTATCCATTCCTTCATGGGTCAGCCCAGGCAGACACTCGCCTATGCAAAACTGTAACTGTTTGCCGCAAAATGCGGCGCATAGGAGCTCCCGTGAGTTGAACCTGAGACCTGTTGTTCATTTCAAATCGCTATAACCACTAAGATGCATACGTATTTACTTTTTCCTTCCTTTTTCTTCTTTCTTCTGGTTGCTGGTTGGTTTTCTAGGCGGTTGGTACTTGGTCATTTTTTCTCCAGTTTCTTTTCTTTTTTCTTTTGCTTTTTTTCAATGTGTGAGCTTTTAAAATATAAAAAATTTCTTCAAACTCTTGTATTTTTCTTGAAAACCGGCAAACCTTTTTACTAAAACGACGGACCTTTTCCAAATTTATGAATTTTTTTCATACTCGATGAACTTTTAAAAAAAATTGATGAGCTTTTTTGAAATTCAATGAACTTTTTTGAAAAGTTTGTGAACTTTTTTCAAATCGATGAACCTTCTTTAAAGTTGATGAACTTTTTAAAAATCGAAGAACCGTTTTAATAAATAATGAGTTCTTTTTCAAATTTATGAACCTTTTTCTTGATAATCAATGAACTTCTTTCAAAATTTCCAAACTCTTTTCAAATTTATATGTTTTGATGAACTTTTTAAAAAATCAACGGTTTAGCGGTAAATTAGTGAACCGGTTAATTGGGTGTGATGCAACCGATCGAGTGATGCTTGTGAGGGAGCGATCCTGGGCCGACCCATTATACCTCGACTTCGAGTGCCACAGAGTAAGTGGCACCGAGGGCACCGAACAGGAGCTCCCGCCTGGGCCGGCCCATATGGGGCTCCCCTTCATGCGAGGGTCCCCTCGAAGCGAGACATAATCACGTTATATGCGAGACACAACGGAATCACTAATTAAGGGGAGAAACTAGAATGGAATCTGCTCTTTAGGTGAGATCCTAGAATCTGCCCAAAAAATCGTATTTAAACAAAAATCAGCTCCAAACTCAATTTACAGTGATAGATACAAAAATGACAAATTCAACTTCGAATAGTGTTAGCTTTGGGTGATTAGTATTTTGGCACTATTCACATCTGATTTTTTTTCTACAAGTGTAGGTTAGGTTAGGAGCTGAAACTTTTTGAGGTCGTGCATCATATATGGATGTGTATCTTTAAATATTTTCAGAATTTTCAACATACTTTGTATTTTCAAAATAACTGATTTTCAGATTTTTTTTAACACGCATTACCTTTTCCAAAATAACCGATCTTACCTATCTCACCTAAAGCTAGATCCTATACTAGTTGCCCCCCTAATTAAGGAGTACTCTTTGCAAAGGTCTCTCCAACCTTCCCAAGTTGCAACAAGTGGCGCACTGCATCTGTGCTACTTATCAGACCCTGTGAGTTCTTCTTTTTCATAAATTCGTTTATTCAGAATGTTTTATTTTTTAAACCGTGGATCTAAATTCCAAACCGTTTTCACCATTTGATTTCTCGTGTCAAGATCTTCGAAACTATATTATATGTTGATAGGTTTTGATGAACTTTTTTCACGAAAAAAACCGTACGAAAAAACAAAAAACAAAAGAATTTTTTTTTCTCTTTTCGAAAGGCACAATTGTGCCTCTAGCAGAAGCAAATCTGTACCTCTAGCGGAAGCAAATACGTGCCCCTCGCAGGCGAAAAGGAAACGTGTTTTTCTCCTTAAGATGCACAGCTGCCCTCGCAGAAGCAAATCTATGCGTCTCACGGAAGAAAATAACATGTTGTTTTTTCATTTTTCTAGGCACAGTTGTGTCTCTTGTGGAAGCAAATTCGTGCCTACATAAGAAGTAAATTTGTGCCTCTCATAAAAATACGTGGTTTTCCTTTTCCAAGAGGCAAAGCTCACAGAAGCAATTTTGTGACTACCCCAAAAAGTAAATATGTTTCTCCCACGACCTCAACAAGAATTAAATATGTGCATCTCATGGAGAAAATGTGGATTTTCATAAAAAAAAGTCAAATTTTATTTGTCTAAAACAGAAGAAACCAAAAAGGCGAAAAAACAAAAAACATCTAAAGGCCAAAACACACAAAAATAATATAATCCAAAGAGAATGCGCCGCCCAGCATGTGACACGCGCTCTCAGCACACTAATAGCAACTGTTGCGCGGTCTCCTCAAGGAGTACTCTGATACATATAGGGCTTTGGGGTACTTTCCGCGTAAAAACCACAGGTGATGCAGCGCAATGCATGAAAACACAGTGAATTAGATAAGAGCATCTTCAACATGTGCGTGCGGCACGCTAAAATAAGTTTACAGCACCGAAATAGCAACCTTTTGCGCGCCGCAGAGCGCTGGCTCCAGTGGCCACTACAAAAATTTACGCGCGTGCCGCTCCAGCAGAAGCGCTAAAATTTAGCATGCGCGATGCTCATCCATACCTAAAAACAAGATTGTTCACACATAGATAGGCATAGGTAGATAAAAAAGATAAAAAAGAATAGCATAGATATTTCATAGCATAGATATAAAAATAGATAGAAAAAAAGATAGTCATATTTCAACTACTCGTCGTCCTCCTCCTCCTGCTCCTCCGACTCTGACTCGGTGATGTCTCCTCCAACGTCATAATGAAGGCGCCAATATATCGTTCATCGTTGGAGTCCCAGGTTGACGCTTCTCCAAGCTCGATGTTGAAGAGCGCGGCCGCCTTTCGCGTACGCCTGTCCTCGTGATAGGTGGCTCGCTCCGCCCTCCTCTCCGCCCTCCTTTGCGCGTAGAATTCACGCTCGTTGACGACGTCCTCCGGGAAGCGTTGGTGCCACAGCGCCATGGCCTCCTCGTCCATCTCAGCAATGCTGAGCCAGCGCTCCCGCCTCCGGTTGTCATGACGGTCCATGTCGGTGACAAGCTGCGGCGGAGGTGCGAGCTCCTGTGCCCGCTCCAGCGTCGCCACCTCAGGAAAGTTCATCTCCCTATGAGGCCGCCGGAGGTGCCACACATCCGTGTCATACGTGCGGGTGGCCTCGTGGGCGGTGTCGAATGTGCCGAGGCCAAGGCGCATCTCACCGGACCGGCCTCGGCGAAGAAGAAACCAGAGGGGCGCGCGCGGACGCCGTGGTAGCCCGAACTTCCCCGGCAGCGTGGCGGCATGATGGTGCGACTGTGGCAAGGCGAGAAAGAGCGACAGAGGACGCGTGGCGAGGCACACAGTGGTGGGAGGGGCGCTGAATTTGTAAAGCGCGCCGGACACCACGTGCCAAAACTAGCGTGCACCGGGCCGCTTTTTCGCATGAGGGCGATCTTTTCCGCTCATCGTAATCTCCCGCGTATATCTGGCCAAACGAGCCATTCTTTTGGGCCGTCTCGGCAGCACGGCGACACGGCACGCGACGGGCCAGGCCCGACACGGGCTAATCGTGCCGTGCCAGGCATGCAGCATGCTATGGGTCGTGCCTGGGCCGCCATCTCAGCCCGCGTGCCAGCCTGGCACGACACGACTACTCGCGGGCCGACACGTGGCATGGCATGACATGCGGCATGACCCGATAGGCCCGCCTCGATCATTGGGGGAGCGGGGGAGTCATCGACAGCTGAGTTGCTCGCTCGCTGCCTCGCTATCGTTGTGGGATGGTAGGACTGGGAGCGGGGGAAGGGAATCGACCGACTCGACAAGGAACAGGGGAGGGGTCAAGGGGAGCAGGCCAGCGGGGGCTGCGGGGCCCAGGCGCCCAGAGCCTTGATCGATGGGGGAGCGGGGGTCGACCGGTCGAGTACATAGCACATAGCGCATAGCCGTTGGGAGGGGTTTAGGGGGAGGTTTGGGTGGGTTTAGAGCAGTTTAGGAGTGGATTTGGGTATTTTTTTAAAGAAAATTCATATGTTCAAAAATTTGACCGTTAGAGGGTCAAATTTGTCCGAAAAATGACCAATTTTTTGCTATAAATAGGGCTGCCCAGCCCACATATTTCTCACACTCAAACATGGATGACCATGACAATACTAGCTTCCCACTCTCCGATTTCGGTCTTGGGGATATGGAGTATAATGTCTACCCTAGTAGCACTGATCCCACTACCATGCCCCCACCTGAGCAACATGCCTATACCATGCCCCCAACCCGAGCAACATGCCTATACCAATCATCCCACTCTCAAACCCAATACCAATCCCAGTACCGAAGCCGAAGGTCACACCAATTCGAGCAGTGGGACGGGTTCCTCCACCACCATGGGTGTAAAGCAAAGAGGTCGTCGTAGAACCTCCACGGTGTGGGAATTCGATGAAGAAATATCTGTGGTGGACAGTGTCCGGAAGGTGGTTGCAAGGTGCAAAAGGTGCAAGAAGGAGTATACCGGAGAAGCCAAGGCAGGAACCGACCACCTGAAGAGGCATGTGGAAAGCCACGCCAAGGCGGATGCAATGAGAGCATCAAGCTCGGCAGTTGTGCAAATGCAGCTCTCCTTCAACCCTGACGGTACGGTATGCAATTTCACTTACGATGCTAATGTTCGGCGAGAAGGTCTATGCCATCTTATTGCTTCTAATGATTTACCACTAGGTTTTGGTGAATCTGAAGGTTTCATAGAATATATTCAAACTTGTCATAAGCCTAATTATAGACAAACTACAAGTAGGGATATTGAAAAGCTATACAAAACTGGTAAAGAGAAAATAAAAGAAGAATTTTATACGTGCAATTTTTTAGTGTAGTTAACATCTGATATCTGGACTGGTCGGGCAAAGCAAGACTACATTAGTGTGGTAACTCATTATGTTAAGGAACATTGGCATCTACAAAAAAGAGTCATAGATTTGAATTAATTGATGTAGCACATAGTGGTCCAAACATTTTTGAAGTTGTACTCAAAGCTCTGAATGATTTTAATCTTGTCGAGAAGGTTTTCTCAATAACTTTGGATAATGCTTCGGCAAACACGAGTGCAATAAATACCCTAACTCCTATATTCTTCATATATGTTGCATCCTTTTTAATGCATCAATGTTGTGCTTGCCATATCATCAATCTTATTGCTAAAAGTGTGTTACATTTATGTGAACCACATGTTGAAGTCATACGCATTGCAATATCTTATTTTTTGCATTCAACTCAACGAATTACAAACTATAAGAGATATTGCCTTGCTATAGGGTGCGTTCCTCATAAGTATAATTCAGACACGCCTATTAGATGGAACTCTACATATTTGATGCTTAAGGCAGTTATCCGAGACAGAGTTCAGTTCAATGGTTTTATTAATGCAAATTATGGGGTTAAACCTCTAATTAGAGAAGAAACTTGGCATGTTATTACATCATTGACTGCATTTCTTGAGTTGTTCTATGATGCAACAGTTACTTTGTCTGGGTTTATTACCCGACATCTCCTTTGATGGTGCATACCCTGTTAGACATTGCTAGTCATCTGAAAGCATATGAAGGGGATGGATTGTTACTTAATGTTGTTGCTGACATGAAAATCAAGTATTTAAAATATTGGCAGCAAATTCCACTGTTGTATGCATTTGCATTTATCTTGGATCCTAGAGCTAAACTTGAAGGGTATCATAGTGCACTCAATGTACTATCTGCGTCCCTAAGTTTAGATTATACTGACGACTTCAATAAGGCTCGTGAGAAGCCTTTTGAAGTTTTTGCTAAGTATGAGGAAAAATATGCCGGAGTTCGAATGCAACGACCTCCACCAACACCTACTGCAGGTAAAAAGAGAGGAGCATGGAGCAAGATCTTTGGTTCTTCGTCCTCCTCGACCACCGAAAGCTCTTCCATCGTCAACATATGTGCTTCAAGGTGGCGGGGAGTTAGCGAAGTACCTCAACAGTGACAAAGTCATGTACGATTTAGATAGTGAGGAAGACTTCAACATACTGCAGTGGTGGCAAGAACACAAGCTTACATTTCCGGTGCTCTCCATATTAGCACGTGATGTGTTATTGGTGCCTGTCTCTACGGTGTCATCGGAGTCTGCTTTTAGCCTTGCCGGAAGGATAGTTGAGGAGAGAAGAACTAGTCTCGCCCCTGATATGGTGAGAACACTGATGTCCGTCAAAAGATGGGGAGTTCTCAAGAAGGAGAGCGCAACACACTGCAGAAAACATAGAACTACTAGCCATGTTTGAAGCAATGAACTTTAAAGAAGACTCGGAAGAATAGTCGAAGACTTTTAGTGTAGTCATTTTCTTATCATTTTGTAATTTTCTTATCTTTTTGTAATTTTCTTTCCCTTTTGTAATTCTAGAGCTTGGCTTTGTACTCTTCTATTTCCCAGGTATGGAAGGTTTTAATGAGGCAGCCACTAATAAAGCTCAACATTTATCCCAGATGATACATTGCCTCAATTTATGCATTATTGTTGCGGTGCCTAACGTGCCTAACGTGCCATTTTTTTGCTATAAAAAGGGATGCCCACTTTCTCATTTCTCACACTCAAACTCCATCTCATTTTCCACACACAAACATGGTTGTTCCTCTTCAAAACGTTATTAAGAGACAAGCTCCCATCTGGAGGTACTACAATGAAGAATTCATTACAAATGACGATGGTCTCACCGAGCTTTTTGCAAAGTGCAAAGAATGCGGTAAGAAGTTGCTCGTGCCAAAGCATGATGGTAGGTATGCTGGAACCGGCCACCTGATGAGGCACAAGACAGCACACGTCAAGGCAGCCGGGGCGGCGGCTATAACTACGGCTGCGGGACAAGGTTGAAAGGATCCGAGTAGTCAGTTGTAGTATTTGTATTTTTTTTCTTTCTCTATCTTTTAATCTTTTAGTGTTTCTAAAGTATGGCTTGTACTCTTTTACTTCTTTGGAATGGAAGGTTTTAATGAGGTGGGCGCTAATAAAACTCTAGATTTATCCCACATAATACTCTAACGTTCCTAACATGCCTAGCGTACCTAGCGTGCCTAACGTGCCATTTTTCCCTATAAAAAGGGATGCCGACCCTTCTCAAGTTCTCATTTCTCACACTCAAAAGTCTCAAACCGCATCTCATTTTACACACACAATACAAACATGGATGAGAGAGGCTCCAGAGTCTGGGACTACTACGAAGCCCAAGTAGCTAGTTATGGACGGTAGAAAATCCGAGCTAAAAGCACGATGCAAAAGATGCGGTAAGCTGCTGCACATTGCCTGCCACGGTCCAGTAAACATCCTTACTAGGCACAGAGCAGCACACATCAAAAGAGACAAGCTGGTCGCGGGTGCCGGGCAAGGATGAACAATCCAAATTAGTTCAGTTCTAGTCTTGTAATTTTCATTAGTTCAATTCTAGTCTTGTAATTTTTATTTTTTCTATTTCTTTTAATCTTTTAGTATTTCTAGAGCATAGCTTGTACTCTTTTACTTCTTTAGGATGAAAGTTTTAATGAGGCAAGTGCTAATAAAACTCTAGATTTATCCCACATAACACTCTTCATTTTTCTTCACCCGCGCAAAAGCGGGTCATAAGGCTTGTTAAGGATGCCATTGTCCTTGGCTTTTCTTGGCCGAGGTGTCTGGCGAGCCACTCGTCTCGGATGCTGTGTTTGAATGCCGCTAAGGCTTCGGCATCCAGACAATCGACAATTTGATTCTTCTTAGTGAGGAATCTGTTCCAAAGCTTGCGGGCGGACTCTCCAGGCTGTTGGATTATGTGACTTAAATCGTCCGCATCCGGAGGCCGGACATAAGTCCCTTGAAAATTGGCCCTAAAAGCATCCTCGAGTTCCTCCTAGCTCCCAATTGAATTTTCGGGGAGGCTCTTCAACCAGTGTCGAGCTGGTCCCTTCAACTTGAGGGGAAGGTATTTGATGGCGTGGAGGTCATCCCCACGAGCCATGTGAATATGCATGATAAAATCCTCGATCCAGACCCCTGGGTCTGTCGTTCCGTCGTATGCCTCTATGTTCACAGGTTTAAAACCTTGTAGAAATTCGTGGTCCAGTACTTCTTCGGGGAAGCACAGGGGGTGAGCAGCCCCTTTGTATCTGGACGTGCTGTGGCATGCCGTCGGCTGTTGTTGTGTCCGGTTTTTATTTCGAACTGGTATTTGGTTGGGACGATCATTTTGGTGACCATAGTCCCTTGCCGGGGTGTGTCCTTTAGATCCGTAGATGGACCTGGCTGCGCCGGCTTTCTTATCCAGGTGCTCACGTAAATCATGCGCGGCGTCGGTAGCTGCTCTGTTGCGGTTGTGAAGCGGTACGTCTGGCCTCCTGGTCGTGTTATTCTTTGGTGGAACAGCCTCGTCGTCGAATTCTAGCAGTAGCTTACGTTTTGGATAGCTCTTTGTATGGCGATCGTTGCCGTATCTTTCTTCAGTGTCTAGCACTTTATTCCATCTGTGATTGAGCGTTTCCTGTGCGGCTTTTAGCCGTTGCTTCTGCTTCTTTAGACTTCTTGCGGTGGCCATAAGCTTTCTGTGGAGGTTATCTCGTTCCACGCGTGCTTACGGGATGATGAATGTGTTGTCATACGGACTCTGTTCTTGGCCTGGGGTAGTTTGATGAACTCGTCCCTTAGGGTCATTGTGATCGGGCGTCTGCTCCGAACTGTGTTCGGCATGACCTGGCTCGTCCTGCTCCATCGCTGGGTCCATGTGGTTGTTGTTGCCTTCGGAATTGACTGGTATGTCGATCTTTCTGGCGCTCTTGTCCCTTTTTTTACTGTTGCTGGCTTTGAGCGGCTTCTGCGCCGTCGTTTTGGCTTTTGCGCGGGGGTTTTATCTGCTGGATTGTCGCTGTCGTTCTCCTTGGGCGTATCCACCATGCATATATCGTGTGACGAGGTAGTGGTCCAGCGCCCCAGAGGTTCTGAATATTCTCCTGCATCATCGTCCATACCGTCGATGCCTTCGGAGTCGAAGTCAAGCACGCCGGTTAGATCATCGACCGTGGCAATGAAGTGGGTGGTGGGTGGGCAACGAATTCCTTTGTTTCCTGCTTCCCACTCGAGCCGTACATAGTTTGACCAAGAGCCTCCTGACAAAGAGAGAGACTTTAATGAGTTCGGCATGTCGCCAAAGGGCGAGTGCTGGAAGATATCCACAGCAATAAACTCCATTACCGGAGCCCCACCAGGCTCGGCATGCTCGGGAGCGCGCGGACCGGAACCTGTAACCGGATACGAGTCCGGGGGTCCAGAGTCACATGCTTCCTTGGAAGTGAGGCATGTATTCGGCTCTATGGCCGATGAGTGTGCGGCTTGCGGGGCGGGGTCCATCCACCCGCCCTTGGGCCACGCAGTCTGCTCCGGATTTAGGTCCAGGACTACTGCAGGGGTAATATCCTGAGCATTGTCCGACAGTAGGTCTAAGCCGTGCTCATCGTGACTGCCCGACGTTGCTGGCACAGGCCCGACTCCGTCGAAGATCAAGTCCCCACGGATGTCGGTCGTGTAGTTCAGGTTTCCGAACCTGACCTGGTGGCCAGGGGCGTAGCTGTCGATCTGCTCCAGATGGCCAAGCGAATTGGCCCGCAGTGCAAAGCCGCTGAACACGAAGATCTGTCTGGGGAGAAAAGTCTCACCCTGGACCGTGTTGTTGACGATGATTGAAGGAGCCATCGAGCCTTGCAGCGACGACACAGAGGAACTCTTAATGAAAGCACCAATGTCGGTGTCAAAACCGGTGGATCTCGGGTAGGGGGTCCCGATCTGTGCGTCTTAGGCTAAGGGTAACAGGAAGCAAGAGACACAATGTTTACCCAGGTTCGTGCCCTCTCGATGGAGGTAAAACTCTACTTCCTGCTTGATTAATATTGACGATATGAGTAGTACAAGAGTAGATCTACCACGAGATCATAGAGGCTAAACCCTAGAAGCTAGCCTATGATGATTATGAATGTAATTGTGATCGGCCTTCTAAGGACCAACCTCTCCGGTTTATATAGACACTGGAGAGGGCTAGGGTTTACATGGAGTCGGTTACAAGGAAGGAAACATAATATCCGGATCGCCAAGCTTGTCTTCCATGCAAAGGAGAGTCCCATCCGGACACAGAACAGAGTCTTGAGTCTTGTATCTTCACCCTTCAATAGTCCGGATGATGTATATAGTCCGGCTGTCCAGATACCCCCTAATCCAGGACTCCCTCAGTTGCCCCGTCTGTCGGTGTCAAAACCGGCGGATCTCGGGTAGGGGGTCCCAAACTGTGCGTCTAAGGCTAATGGTAACAGGAGGCGGGGGACACAATGTTTACGCAGGTTCGGGCCCTCTCTATGGAGGTAATACCCTACTTCCTGCTTGATTGATCTTCATGAATATGAGTATTAAAAGAGTTGATCTACCACGAGATTGTAATGGCTAGAACCCTAGAAGTCTAGCCTATGATTATGATTGTGTCCTATGGACTAAACCCTCAGGTTTATATAGACACCGGAGGGGGCTAGGGTTGTACAAAGTCGGTTACAGAGAAGGAATCTACATGTCCTAATCGCCAAGCTTGCCTTCCACGCAAAGGAGAGTCCCATCCATACACGAGAAGAAGTCTTCTGTCTTGTATCTTCATAGCCCAACAGTCCGGCCCATGTTAATAGTCCGGGTGTCCGAGAACCCCTTTATCCAGGACTCCCTCAGTACCCCCCGAACCAGGCTTCAATGACGATGAGTCCAGCGCACAGATTGTCTTCGGCATTGCAAGACAGGTTCCGTCTCCGAATACTTCAAAGTACCTGACTTAAAGAATAGTATCCGGCTTTCCATTTAATGTCATGCTCATCGACTTCTGCACCTTCATGATTTCAGCTTCCATGTGTCGAGCGAAGACAACAGGTCGGGGCATTTTTGCACTTACCACCCTGACCATACAAGAAAGTCATCTATTTAAAGAGATGGGGATCTTCAGATCCAGCCCACCAAGCGCGGAATCCTTAGAGCTTGCCAAAAGAAACCACCCCAACATGGCTAGCGCTCCCAGCTCTTCCTCCCACCCTCACGGCCCCAAACAGGGTGATTGGGAAAAGTGTTCCGTATCCCACGACCAACTGGTGAGGCTGCAGACACAGGGATCCCCCCCCTCGCAGATCTAGTCCCCGTTCGAGCCGGATTGGCTTCCTTTGATGGTGGGGAGCAGGCGGAGAAATTCCCCAACCCATCCAGGGGGGAACGAGTATGCTTTGTTCCCTATTTGTTGAGAGGCATCGGGTTTCCAATCCATCCGTTCCTCCAAGGGCTTCTAGAGTACTATGGCCTCCAACTGCACAATCTTACTCCTGCCTCTATCCTGCACATCACGGGTTACGTTGCTCTTTGTGAGCTATTTGTGGGTTGCGAGGCCCATTTTGAATTATGGATGAAGTTGTTTTGCCTCGTCCCTCGTAATCAAGAGGGATCAATATTTCAAGTGGGCGGAGCCGAGATATGGCGCATCGCCGGGACCGGATACCTATCCGGCACGCCCAAGAAGGCATCCGAAGAGTGGCCTTCCGAATGATTCTATGTTGAGGATGTCTCCCTTCCTGACCCAGTCCGAATGGGCCTTCCTGAATTTTCAAGTGCTCCATTGAAGAAACGCCTCAGCTGGCGTCCCTAGAGACTCAGGGAGGAAGATAGCACGGAAGTCCACCAATTGATGAGCAAGATAAAGATGCTTGCTCAATCCGGACTGTCAATAGTCGAGGTTATGGCGATATCCATAATGTGAGGGGTTCAGCCACACCAATACTGAGGGCGTCCTATGTGGCACTTCACTGGAGAAGATGATGCCACCCACTGCGGTCGGAAGGGTCCGGACACTCCCGCTGCTTTGGTGAAAATAATGTCCGGATTATACAAAGGGGAGAAAGAGGACTTCATCTGCATTAAGCCCAGAGATGGATTTTCCATGTACAACCCTCCTAGCTGGGTGAGTTTCCATCCCACTACTCTACTCCATTTACTCCCTGAGTCCTTTCCCATAAATATTAATCCGTCCATTCCTAACAGGAATGGCAGAATATCACCAAGGAGATCCACAACCCCGCACCACAGCCAGAGGACCACAACCGGGCCCTTGACCCCGGATTGGAAGAGGATCCGGATATATTTGTGGAGCTCGGGGAAGGAGTGTTTTAATAGGCGAGCTATGGTGGCACAGAAGTGGCCATCATCGCTGACTATCCCGGCCTTCTCCCTGCGTCACATGTAAGTAATCAAGAGACTTATCCTTATAAAGAATTTCCTATTTCCGCCTTACCCACCGCACTATCTTATGCTCTAAAGGGAAGGCGATCGGCGCGCCACGCCGCACCTGAAGCGACTCGCAAGAAAGCGACACCTATTCCGGGTAGGTCTTCGAAGAGGAAGGAAAATAGAAAAATGGCTGAGCCTTCATCGAAGAGGTATGGTTTTAAATATGCTCCATGGCTGTCATCTTGGAGTATGACGCTATCCGTTGTGTCTTATCAGGAAAAACATTCGTCGGACTGTGTCTGGGGATCCTACAGGTCATGCCTCTACTAGCCGGATTCCGGACCCTGTCTTGAGGACTGAGGCTAACGCGAAAGTGATATCAGATTGTCCTTCTGCGGAGGATTTGGATAAAGTATCCGTCACAAACTCCGAAGTGGAAAGCGCCATGAATCATCGGCACCAGATGGCCGTTCTTCGCGACCCTGGATTTTCAGAAGAGGCGTTCAACCCCTTCAATTCGGGTGATGTGTGAATCCGAGTTGCTCGAGATGGGCTTACTAGAGCCACTGACCAGTATTTGAAGGATATGCGGGTAAGTTCACACTTGCACAATTCTGATAAATATATACCAGTAGCCCCCGAGACTTGAAGCAGTTTGAAGCAACAGATTTGAGGATTGTTGTATATCCAGGTGGTCACGTTGAAGAACAACATGTTGTCTCAGGAGCTGGAAAAGTGCCAGACCCAACTAGCCACTGCTACCGCCGAACTGGAGAAATCCAAGAAGGCAGCGTCTGGTAATGTTCCCCTATACCGAGAAAACATAATCATATACCAGGAGTACTAATACAGGTGCATATCTTATGGCAGAGTCATCGAATCATCCAGGAGCGGCACGGGAAGTCGCACCAGCAGGAGGTCCAGGAGCTCAAAGGCAACTGGCCGCGGGTGAACGTATACTGACACTGGTCAGGGAGGAGAAAAACAAACTCCAAGATTCCAACACCAAGTTGGGCGAAGAGCTAAAAGATGTGCGGGCCCAGCTGGCTGACTCCGTGAAGGAGAATAAGAAGCTACGAGGCAGCTGTGGGAGTCCTGGATTAAGGGGTCCTCGGACAGCCGGACCATATACTTTGGTCGTACTGTTGGACTATGAAGATACAAGATTGAAGACTCCGTCCCGTGTCCGGATGGGACTCTCCTTTGCGTGGAAGGCAAGCTTGGATATTCGGATATGTAGATTTCCTTCTCTGTAACCGACTCTGTGTAACCCTAGCCCCCTCCGGTGTCTATATAAACCGGAGGGTTTAGTCCGTAGGACAACAACAATCATAATCATAGGCTAGCTTCTAGGGTTTAGCCTCTACGATCTCGTGGTAGATCAACTCTTGTAATACTCAAATCATCAAGATCAATCAAGCAGGAAGTAGGGTATTACCTCCGTCGAGAGGGCCCGAACATGGGTAAAACATTGTGTCCCCTGCCTCCTATTACCATTAGCCTTAGACGCATAGTTCGGGACCCCCTACCCGAGATCCGCCGGTTTTGACACCGACCTTGGTGCGTTCATTGAGAGTTCCACTGTGCCATCGCGATAAGTCTTGATGGCTCCCTCGATCATCTTCAACGATGCGGTCCAGGGGGAGGTTTTCCTTCCCGGACAGATCTTCGTATTCGGTGGCTTTGTACTGCGGGCCAACTCGCTTGGCCATCTGGAGCAGATCAACAGCTACGCCCCTGGCCATCAGGTTAGGTTTGGAAGCTTAAACTATACTACCGACATCCGCGGAGACTTGATCTTCGACGGATTCGAGCCCATGATAGGTGCGCCGAACAGTCACGAGGGACATGACTTTGATCTGTCATCGGACAGTATTCGGGAGATCGCACCCGCGTGGGCACCGGGAATCAATCCAGAACAAATCGCGCCTTTCGAGGATGGGTGGATGGGCCCTGCCACGGAGGCTGCACACTCATCGGCGTCGGAGCCGAACACAGATCCCACCTCCTGTGAGAGTGGCGTTATCGGACCACCGGACTTGTCTCCGGCTGCAGGATCCGAACCGCGTGCGTCCGTGCCTATCGAATCAGATTGGGCACCCGTCATGGAGTTCACTTCCGCGGATATCTTTCACCACTCACCCCTAGGTGACGTGATGAACTCATTAAGGTCTCTGTCCTTGTCAGGAGATTCTTGGCCGAACTATGTCTGGCTCGAGTAGGGAGCAGACGACAAAGAAATTTGTCCCCCACCCACCACCCACTTTATAGCCACTCTCGATGACTTAACCGACGTGCTTGACTTCGACTCCGAAGACATCGACAGTATGGACGACGATGCAGGAGAAGAACAGGAACCACCACCTGTAGGGCAATGGACAACCACCTCATCATATGATATTCACATGGTGGACAACCCTAAAGAAAACAATGGCGATGAGGCAACGGAAGATAGCCCCTTGCGGAGCAATCTAGACATCGGCGTCATTGGCACCGCTCCAAGCCCCGCATAGCAAAAATAGTGATACCGGCACAAGAGATAACAATCCGGATGGTGCCGAAGATAAAGAAAATCCTGCCCAGCCAGTCTTAGAGCAGGCCGAGCAAGAGGATGGGCAAGCTAGCCCTAAAGAACAGGCAACTGATGGAGAATCAGAGGACGATAATTACATGCCTCTCTCCGAAGACGAAGTGAGCCTTGGCGACGAAGAATTCATCGTGCCCGAGGATCCCGTCGAACAGGAGCGCTTCAAACGCCGGCTTATAGCCACTACAAAAAGCCTGAAGAAAAAGCAACAACAGCTTCACGCTGATCAAGATCTACTAACTGACAGATGGACGAGGTCCTGGCTGCTGAGGAATACGAACTCGAGCGCCCTAGCAAAAGCTACCCAAAGCGCAGGCTGCTACCTCAACTCGAGGAAGAGGCTTCAAAGCCCACACTACCAGTGCATGATGCGGTTGACCGGCCACCCCGTGGCCGAGACAAAATGGCGTACGAGCCCAAAGTCCAGACCGCACCTCGCCGCTAATCAAACGATAATACCAAGGCCAGGGGCTACACGAAGGACCTGCGAGATGTATTGGAAAACAAAGCAGGACAGTCAAGGTCGATCTATGGATCACGGGGACGCTCCCCAACGCGTGACAAGAATCGTCACGCCGGATACACTAACAAATCTGGCCAGGCCGAATACAATGAAACCCGGCACAGAGGCGCCGCACACCCCCTATGCTTCACTAATGAAGTAATGGATCATGAATTCCCGGAAGGGTTTAAACCCGTGAACATTGAATCATACGATGGCACCACAGACCCCACGGTATGGATAGAAGATTTTTTTCTCCACATTCACATGGCCCGCGGAGATGATCTACACGCCATCAAGTACCTCCCACTAAAACTAAAGGGACCGGCTCGGCATTGGCTGTATAGCTTGCCGGCAAACTCCATCGGGACTTGGGAGAACCTGGCAGACACATTCCTTGATAACTTTCAGGGCACTTACATGCGCCCACCAGATGCTGATGATCTAAGTCACATAACTCAGCAGCCCGGAGAGTCAGCCAGGAAATTTTGGACCCGGTTCCTAACCAAAAAGAACCAAATTGTTGACTGTCCGGATGTCGAAGCCCTAGCGGCCTTTAAACATAACATCCGTGACGAATGGCTTGCCCGACATCTCGGTGAGGAAAAGCCAAAGTCCATGGCAGCTCTCACAACATGCATGACTTGCTTTTGCGCGGGCAAGGATAGCTGGCTGGCCCGCAGCAACAATACAACAAGCAATCCAGGCACATCGAAAGCTAAAGATAACAATGACAAATCACGGCGCAACAAACACAAGCGCCGCAAAAACGACAATAATGCCAAAGACACGTCAGTCAATGCCGGATTCAGCGGCTCCAAGGCCGGTCAGCGGAAGAAACCATTCAACAAAAACAATTCAGGCCCTTCCAGTTTTGACCGCATACTTGACCGTCCATGCCAAATTCATGGCACCCTGGGAAAACCAGCCAACCACACCAATAGAGAATGTTGGGTCTTCAGACAAGCCGGCAGGTCAGATGCCGAAAACAAGGGGAAGGGGTCTCAAAGCGACAATGACGATGAAGAGCCCTGATCACCGAATATAGGAGGAAAGATCAAATTCCCTCCCCAGGTGAAAACGGTGAATATGATACGCGCAAGCCACATTCCCAAGTGGAAACGTGCACTACGGGAGGTTTATACAATCGACCCAAAGTTCAACCCATGGTCCTCTTGCCCCATCACCTTCGATCGCAGGGACCACCCTACTAGTATCCGTCATAGCAGTTCGGCCGCATTGGTCCTCGACCCCATCATTGAAGGATTCCACCTCACACAAGTCCTTATGGATGAAGGCAGCAGCCTGAACCTACTTTACTAGGATATAGTGCGCAAAATGGGCATCAACCCTTCAAGGATCAAGCCCACAAAAACCACCTTTAAAGGTATAATACCAGGTGTAGAGGCTTGTTGCACAGGCTCAATCACGCTGGAAGTGGTCTTCGGATCTCCGGACAATCACCGTACCGAAGACTTAGTCTTCGACATCGTCCCCTTTTGCAGCGACCATCAGGCACTACTCGGACGAACTGCATTCGCTCGGTTCAACGCGGTGCCACATTATGCCTACCGTAAATAAAAGATGCCCGGTCAATGCGGCGTCATCACGGTTAATGGCAGAAACAAATTCCCCCTCCCGGCCGAAGAGTCTACCACCACTTTAACAGCAAGAACAAGGAACAACACCTTACAGTCGAACCTCGAGTCGAAGGCAAAGTTCCCGGACACCACCAAAAGAATCCGAACTACTGCGCGGCAGGATAGCCCGGCCCGCCAAGAGATAAAATAAAAACACTCCAGAAAAGGATAGAACAAGCCACATGCTGCGGCTCAACCGCCAGGTGGCAAAAAACCATTTCTTACGTTTTCTTTACAGGTTCACCTCTACGCAGGCTATGATGGAAGGCATGGGAACAGTTCGAGCGCGTCAGGGAATCTCTAGATATTCCCCTGTAATCATCCGACTACACCCTGGATCCGAACACAACTCCCGCACGCCTGGTATCAGCAGGTTCCGCAATCATATTTCTTTTTATCACATCACCTGTACTCACACAAATTGACGTATTACTCAAATACAACATGTGGATTTATATGATGCTCACCTGTTACTATTTCTTATTTAAAATTCCTTTGTTAAAAGGCGGCTGCTTATCGTGATATGCCTCAATATGCCAGGGGCTTCATCATGCCCATACTATGGTAAAAAATTCCGAACACCTTCACGGTAGTTCCGCACCCCGAACTTATAGCATTATATGAATCAGCTCCGAATCATGTCTTGGGTCAATAGTTGGGTTTGCCCGGCTCCTATGCTTTGGTACCTTACGTTACACTATATCAGCTAAGGTAGCACTGGGAGAACTACTGCGATTGTGTCCCGGTTCTTCTGGACGAGCACCTCAGTAGAGAAAGCCGAAAACTAACTGTCATGATGTAGCGAGAGCTGGTCAGCTGTTCGAGAGGTTCTAAAATCATTAAGGATTTCTTCCGCATAATGCTATAACCAATGCAGCGTGCGATGGATCGGCCTTTTCTGATCAGGCGCTTATAGAGCCCCTCGTGCGGACTTCCGAACACTAGGGGCTGCACCTACCTTCCTCGAAACAACTCCTATGGCTAAGAGAGAGCGATAAAGCCCTATAGTCTGATTACCTGGTTCGCTATGCTGAACACCTCCTTTAGGGACCCAAAACTGGGATAAAGAGTGCTCAGGTTTACCCCGAACACCTCCGTACTCACTACATGGGGGCGGAAGACGAGGACTGGCCGATTCTCAGAATTATTATATACAACGGCTGCACAGGATGAAAAACATTCATACGACAAAGCAATAGATGATAAGAATGCTCTTGTTCAAATATTACAATGGACGAACTTGACCGTATTCATGGCAAGATAACGTCCTTGGTGCATTGCTCCGCCGCAAGGCGGGATCCTTTCAAGACACCTTCATAATACAGTTCGAGCTTGCGGTGCTCCTTCCCCTCCGGCAGTCCCTCGGTCATCAGCTTCTCCGCATACATCTTCCCCCAATGCACCTTGGCACGGGCGAAGGCCATTCACGCACCCTCTATGCAGACCGACCGCTTGATGACTTCGAGTCGAGGGCAGGCACCTACAAGCCGCTTCACGAGCCCGAAGTAGCTGCTTGGAATCGGCTCAGTAGGCCACAACCGGATAATTAAATCCTTCATGGCTAATTCGGCCGCCTTGTGCAGCTCGACCAGCTGCTTCAGCTGATCAGAGAAGGACACCAGATAATTCGGCGCCATATACTGCATCCAGAAGAGCTTATCCGCAGTATTCCCCCCTTCGACTCAGTAGAATTGGGCGGCATCAGATATGCTACGCGGCAGCTCCGCAAATACCCCTGTATACATCAAAACTCAAGATTGTCGAATTTGATTTTCTCATTTCCTATACTTGCTTTTTACAGAAAAAGCCTTACCAGCCGCAATCTTCCTCGCCTCCTGGATTTCCTTCAGGGCACCATGGGCTTCCCCCTGGGCATCACTGGCGGCTTGGCGAGCCTGGGAGAGTTCGGATTCTTTCCCTGCTAAATTCTACTCCAGGGTCTTGCATTTCTGCACGGCCTCTTGAAGCTCTCGCTCAGCCTCAATAACTATGGCCTCGTGCTTCTCACGGAGCACCTATTCCGTGGCTGGTTTCCTCTAGGCTTCGGCCACAGCCTTCTTCAAGGTCTCAATTTCGGCCGACGCCCCTAGAGCACATTATCAAAAGATTTTTATCATGCACACTCATCCTTTCGTGCTACATAAACAAGGTTTCTGCATACCTTGATTATCCTCTAGCTGTCTCTTCACTTGGCCAAGTTCCCCTTAGGCCCGCTTCAGACTACGCCTTAGTCCGGATACTTCCGCAGCTTGAGAGGCCATAGTCGCTACAGATACCCGCTGATTAAAAAGAGTGATAAATATCATCAAGCGAGTCTCTTGCAAACATGATTTTGATCCCCTGTCCGGTTCTTTCTTTCACTGAACAATGTATCAGGGGCTACTATCTATACCATGACATTCTCCCAAGAACTCATAAAACATACCTCAAAGCCTCTTATGAGGCTGACACAGGATTCGTTCAGTCCACTCTCAGCGCACTGAATCTTCTCAATCACCGCACCCATGAGGGCACGGTGTTCAATCACCACACCCAATAAAGTATCCGGCACCCCGGTTGAATAGAGGCGACCGGTGGATGGGACTTGGGGACCTTATGGGTCTCTAGAATCGTGTCCGGCTTGGATCCGGATTCAGGATGACCGCCGCCGTCGACACCCACGGGATTTTTCTCTCCCGTGTAACTGGCCCCAGAAGTATATGGCCTCCTGGCACCGCCTTCGCGACGTTCTCCCCTCCTTCGTGGCCTGGGTCCTTCTGGGACGAAACCTCGGTTTCGTTCCTACGTTTGGAGGAGGAGGCCTTCAGGGGTGTCCCGCTCCCCATAGCCTCCTGGTACGTCCCCATTGTATCTACTTTTCCAAACACTTTTGCCCTTGTTTTGGACTCTAACTTGCATGATTTGGATGAAACTAACCCGGACTGACACTGTTTTCAGCAGAATTGCCATGATGTTGTTTTATGTGTAGAAAAGAAAAGTTCTCAGAATGTCCTGAAAATGCACAGAGGCACCTTTTGGAATTAATAATAATTTTTGGCGAAAGAATCAAGACCAGGGGGCCTAGGGCCTGTCCACAAGACAGGGGGGCGTGCCCCCCTATCTCATGGCCCCCCTGGACCTCCATCGACCTCAACTCCAACTCCATATATTCACGTTCGGGGAGAAAAAAATCAAGGAGAAAGTTTCATCACGTTTTACGACATGGAGCCGCTGCCAAGCCCCAATCTCTCTCAGGAGGGCTGATCTAGAGTCCGTTCGGGGCTCCGGAGAGGGGGATTCCTCGCCGTCGTCATCATCAACCATCCTCCATCACCAATTTCATGATTCTCACCGCTGTGCGTGAGTAATTCCATCGTAGGCTTGCTGGACGGTGATGGGTTGGATGAGATTTACCATGTAATCAAGTTAGTTTTGTTAGGGTTTGATCCCTAGTATCCACTATGTTCTGAGATTGATGTTGCTATGACTTTGCTATGCTTAATGCTTGTCACTAGGGCCCGAGTGCCATGATTTCAGATCTGAACCTATTATGTTTTCATGAATATATGTGTGTTCTTGATCCTATCTTGCAAGTCTATAGTCACCTATTATGTGTTATGATCCGACAACCCCGAAGTGACAATAATTGGGATACTTCTCGGTGATGACCGTAGTTTGGGGAGTTCATGTATTCACTATGTGATAATGCTTTGTTCCGGTTCTCTATTAAAAGGAGGCCTTAATATCCCATAGTTTCCGCTAGGACCCCGCTGCCACGGGAGGGTAGGACAAAAGATGTCATGCAAGTTCTTTTCCATAAGCACGTATGACTATTCACGGAATACATGCCTACATTACATTGATGAATTGGAGCTAGTTCTATGTCACCCTATGTTATAGCTATTACATGAGGAATCGCATCCGGCATAATTATCCATCACTGATCCATTGCCTACGAGCTTTTCATATATTGTTCTTCGCTTATTTACTTTTCCGTTGCTACTGTTACAACCACTACAAAAACCCAAAAACATTTATCTTTACTTTTGCTACCGTTACCATTATTATCATACCACTTTTGCTACTAAATACTTTGCTGCAGATACTAAGTTATCCAGGTGTGGTTGAATTGACAACTCAACTGCTAATACTCAAGAATATTCTTTGGCTCCCCTTGTGTCGAATCAATAAATTTGGGTTGAATACTTTACCCTCGAAAGCTGTTGCGATCCCCTACACTTGTGGGTTATCAAGACTAATTTCTGGCGCCGTTGCCGGGGAGCATAGCTCTATTCTCTGAGTCACTTGGGATTTATATCTGTTGATCACTATGAAGAACTTGAAAGACGACAGAACTACTATTTTGCCCTCAACTACGAGGGGAGGTAAGGAATTGCCATCTAGCTCTGCACTAGATTCTCCTTCTGTTATTAGTAAGCTTGCGACACCTAAACCTACTACTGCTATGAATTCTGATATGTCGCATGTTATTGATGATGCCACTTCTGCTATGCATGATGAAACTACTTCTGTGCGTGATACTACTTTGCCATTAGGTGAATATGTTGATGAACAACTTGCTAGAGTTAGGGGGAATGAAAATATTGAAGATGCTATTATAGATGATAGTGATGATGAAGGTTCTCCCAATGATTATGTATTGCCTGTTGTTCCTAAGGGTTATGTTATGAATGAAGAAGCTGCTAGGGAAATCTTTGCTTGCAATGATAGATGATCTTAAGAAATTATTAGCTAAATGGAAGCAGCAGTCTCTTAATGCTAGAATGAAAGCTGACCCTACTTTTGCTACTTCGCCTATTTGTGTTACTGATAAGGATTATGAATTCTCTGTTGATCCTGAAATTATTAGTTTAGTTGAATCTGATCCTTTTTATGGCCTTGAATCTGAAACTGCTGTGGCACATCTTACCAAGTTGAATGATATAGCCACCCTATTTACTAATGATGAGAAGTCTCGCTATTTTTATATCCTTAAGATATTTCCGTTCTCATTAAAGGGTGATGCTAAGACTTGGTATAATTGTATTGCTCCTGGTTGTGTGCGTAGTCCCTAGGATATGATTTATTACTTCTCTGCTAAATATTTCCCTGCTCATAAGAAACAAGCTGCCTTGTGGGAAATATATAATTTTGTGCAAATCAAAGAAGAGAGTCTCCCACAAGCTTGGGGGAGGCTTCTCCGGTTACTTAATGATTTGCCTGATCATCCTCTCAAGAAAAATGAAATACTTGATATCTTTTATAATGGACTAATCGATGCTTCCAAGGACTACTTGGATAGTTGTGCTGGTTGTGTTTTCAGGGAAAGAACAGTCGACGAAGCTGAATTACTATTGAATAATATGTTGACTAATGAAAATAATTGGACTCTTCTTGAGCCAATTCCTGAAGCAATTCCTGAACCAATTGAGCCAACTCCTGAGCCTATTCCTAAACCACTCTGAAGAAGAGAGGTGTTTTATTTCTCAGTCCTGAAGATATGCAAGAGGCAAAGAAATCAATGAAAGAAAAAGGTATTAAAGCTGAAGATGTTAAGAATTTACCTCCTATTGAAGAAATACATGGTCTTAATATACCGCCTGAAGAACCACATTGTCTTGATAACCCAACACAGGTAGTAAAGGTAAATTCTCACTATAGATATGATAAAGTTGAAATACCCTCTACTAAATTTCATAGCCCATGCTTAGATGAATTTGATGACTTTATGGCTAGGCAAGAAAGTTTTAATGATTATGTTGGTAGAGAGTTAAAGAATAATGCTTGCGAGATAGGACATGTAAGTGATAATCTGGCTAGAGTTAAAGATGAACTTCACCTCATTAGCAAATATGCTTCTATGGTTGCTACTCAAGGTGAGCAAGTATTTAAAGCTCAAAATGATTTGCTTGATGGATTGAATAATAAAAATGACTTTGCTGTTAGAGTGGCACTAGAACTGGTAGAATGACTCAGGAACCTTTGTATCCTGAAGGGCACCCTAAGAGAATCGAGCAAGATTCTCAGAGAAATAATTTAGAGGCACCTAGTTCTTCTAAAAAGAAGAAAAAGAAAGACGATAGGACTTTGCATGCTTCTAGTGAACCTAGTGTAGACACACATGAGAATCCCAATGATATTTCTATTTCTGATGCTGAAACACAATCAGGTGATGAACATGAACCTAGTAATAGTGTTAATAATAATGTTCATGTTGGTTCTCAACCTAGCAAAAACAATGATGTAGAGATTGAACATGCTGTTAATCTTGATAACCCACAATCAAAGAATCAACGTTATGATAAGAGAGATTTTGTTGCTAGGAAGCACGGTAAAGAAAGAGAACCATGGGTGCAGAAACCCATGCCCTTTCTTCCTAAACCATCCAAGAAAAAGGATGATGAGGATTTTGAGCGCTTTGCTGAAATGATTAGACCTATTTTCTTACGTATGCACTTAATTGATATGCTTAAACTAAATCCTTATGCTAAGTATATGAAGGATATCATCACAAATAAAAGAAAGATACCAGAAGCTGAAATTTCCACCATGCTTGCTAATTACACTTTTAAGGGTGGAATACTAAAGAAACTTGGAGATCTGGGTGTACCAACTATACCATACTCTATTAAAAGAAATTATGTTAGAACTGCTTTATGTGATCTTGGAGCCAATGTTAGTGCTATGCCTCTCTCTTTATATCGTACACTTGAATTGAATAAGTTGACACCTACTGAAATATCTTTGCAAATGGCTGATAAATCAACTGCTATACCTGTCGGGATTTGTGAGAATGTGCCTGTTGTGGTTGCAAATGTCACTATCTTAACGAACTTTGTTATTCTTGATATTCCTGAGGACGATAGTATGTCTATCATCCTTGGTAGACCTTTTCTTAATACTGCAGGGGCTGTTATTGATTGCAACAAAGGCAATGTCACTTTTTAGGTTAATGGTAATGAGCATACAGTACACTTTCCGAGGAAACAATCTCAAGTTCATAGCATCAATTCTAGTGAAAAAGCTCCAACTATTATTATTGGAGATTTTGAATTTCCTCTCCCTACTGTCAAGAAAAAGTATGATATTCTTATTGTTGGGGATTTTCATATCCCCGTTGAGGTAACTTAGTGTTATTCGAAATTTCTCCGGTTCCGTGTTATTCGGAATGAGTTGTTAACAAGACTTGATCAACCTTGTTAGTGGATTCATTTTGATGATCACGAGATGGATGAAACTAGAAGGCACAACCTTCTGTACCCTCTTTTTACTTTCTGTTATTTAGAATAAATAAAGCAAACATAGTATTATCTGTCTGTTTTCTGAATTATCCGTGCATTAAAAAATAGTCCGAAAATAAAAGTGCTCCAAATGCCCTGCAAATTTAGTATGATTTTTTCTGGAATGTTTGAGGATTTTAGGCACTGAAATCACTACAGGAGGGGCAATCACCAGGCCACGAGAGAGGAGGGCGTGCCCCCCCTATAGGACGCGCCCCCTGTCTTGTGGGCCCCTGGTGGCCCCCCTCCACTTATGCCAGCACCCATACACTTCATCTTCTACCCAAAAAAATCCCCACCCAGCTCAAGCACTAGTTCTAGCTCGTTTTGCTGCGATTTTCGATCTCCTTGCTCAAAGCTCCATTCACAAAACTGCTTTGGGAGATTGTTGCTTGGTATGTGACTCCTCCATTGGTCCAATTAGTTTTTGTTCTAGTGCTTTATTCATTGCAAATTTTTGCTGCATAGGTGACCTTGTTCTTGAGCTTGCATGTTAAATTTTTGAGGTCCCAAGCAATTCCAATGCATGATATAGGCTCTAGGCACTTGTAGGAGTAGTTGCTATCAATCTTGTTTAGTTTTATTCACTTTTATTTTGAAGTTACTAAAATTTCAGAAATTTCAGAAAAAGAATTATCCTTAGAAGAATGTACCAAGGTGGTTCCTCGACAAAGAAAGGGCCAAGGATTGCTATACGTGAGCAAGATGTTGAATTGCCGAGGGACGCAAATGTACGGGCTTGTGAGTGGCCATCCGATGATTTTATGGTCGAAGCAGGCTTCAAGGAAGAATTTGACGCGTATGTGTGTAATGCTGAGCTAGAGGACTTCTTACAAGATAAGTGTCCTCAGTACTATCAATTGACTGACTCCTTTGTGCGGAGGTTCCAATATATCTGTATGCGTAACTCTCCTAGTGTCATGTTTGATATTTATGATACAACTTATACCATGGATTTAGAGGATTTCACAACTGCTTGCAAACTCCCGCAGTGGGGTAATATTAATGATCCTTGCAAATCTGAATTTAGAGATTTTCTTGCTAGTATTACTATGGGAGAATCTAGGGACATAGCACAAGCTACCATAGGGAGCATTCGTTTTCCTGCTATACACTATTTTGCTCTCTTTATTGGTAGATGCATTAACGGTAAAGGCGAAGCATGTCACATGTGTGTCCCTAATCTGTGTGTCCTCAAGAGTGCTGTTTCAGGTTATAAAGGTTATAACTTGGGGGCAATAGTTGCACGTAGGTTGCAGAATAATAGTAGAAAAGGAGATTTATTTGGAGGAATTTATGCAACCCGGGTGGCTAATTCTCTTAATATAGCCCCAAGAGAGGGGGATATGATTTTACCTCCTGTTTATTTGGATAAAGAAGCTATATTCAATCATCATTTTCTAGAGAGGAATGAACAATTCCTCCATTATCGACTAATCTATGACAGATGCAATGTCGTCCCTGTTACACTTCCTGCTCCCTACCTTTTTGATTATCATGCAAAAGGAAGATATATTGTCACCAGGGAGGAAGCAGCTGAATATGAGAGGGGAATGGAGGCAGCTCGCCAACACGCTGCTGCTCAGGAGGCAGTTGCCGCTGCATCTCAGTACAACCCAGTTTCACTTACGGATATCAGCCAGGCGGTCCTTGGTATTAGACCAACTTAGGCCAAAAGCCTAAGCTTGAGGGAGTACGTATTTCTCACCGACTTTACATTCATGTTCACACACTAGTCGTCGGTGCTCATACTCTTTCATTGTATTATCCATGCTAGTTTAAATTTCTTTTTCTCGTTTTCTTCTTGTGTGTTTGATAAACCTTAAGAAAAAACCAAAAAAATAGTTAGTTTAATTTCCTTGCTTGTAGTATAAATTAAAATGAAAACCCAAAAAGATTTCTCGTTCTTCTTTTACTTGGTGGGAGCTTTCCCGTGTAAATAGTTTTATTTTCTTTCCTTTGGGGGTCGAGAATACTATATTGAAAATGATTAGTGGCTCTTATATGCATGATTGTTTATTTAACTTAGAGCCCATATTACCCTGTCTTCTCTCTTGAGTTGAATGCTTGCAGATTCTAGCTTAGTCCAATGCGCATGCACTCTTATTATTATACACATCGTTCGGTCGTGCAAGCGAGGCAATAATGACAATATATGATGGACTTATTGGGATGAGAAAAGCTGGTATGAACTCGGCCTCTCTTGTTTTTGTAAATATGATGAGCTCATCGTTTTTGAGTCAGCTATTATGAAGTAAACATATTTGCAATGACATTTAGAGATTATAGTTGCTTGTGCCATGCTTGATTAGGTATGAGTTATAATGGTTTACCTTGCGTGCCAACATGCAAATGATTATAATGTGATACGATGGGATGGTATCCTCCTTTGAATGAATTGAGTGACTCGACTTGGCACATGTTCACACATGTAGTTGAATCAAATCAACATAGCCTTCATGATATTTATGTTCATGGTGGATTATATCCTACTCATGCTTGTATTCGGTGTGAATTTATTTTAATGCATGCTTATGACTGTTGTTTCTCTCTCAGTTGGTCGCTTCCCAGTCTTTTGCTAGCCTTCACCTGTACTAAGCGGGAATACTGCTTGTGCAGCCAAACTCCTTAAGCCCCAAAGTTATTTCATATGAGTCCACTATGCCTTCCTATATGTGGTATTTACCTGCCGTTCCAAGTAAATTTGTATGTGCCAAACTCCAAACCTTCAAATGAAATTCTGTTTTGTATGCTCGAGCAGCTCATGTTACAACTAGGTCTGCCTATATCTTCCATGCTAGGTGGGTTATTCTCACGAGGAGTGGACTCCGCTCCTCATTCACGAGAAAGGGCCGGTAACAGGGATGCCCAGTCCCATGATCCAAAAAGATCAAAGCAAATCAAAATAATTAAACAAAACTCCCCCAGGGTTGTTGTATGTTGGAGGCACTCGTTGTTTCGAGCAAGCCAAGGATTGATGCTTGTTGGTGGTTGGGGGAGTATAAACCTTTACCATTCTGTTTGGGAACTGCCTATAATGCATGTAGTATGGAAGATACAGCCATCTCATAGTTGTTGCGTTGACAGCGAAAGTATGCCGCTCAAAATGTTTCAATCTCTATTTTTAAATCGAGCTCTGGCACCTCTACAAATCCCTGCTTCCCTCTGCAAAGTGCCTATCTATTTACTTTTATGTTGATTCATCACCCTTCTTATTAAAAAGCATCCGCCGGAGAGCACACTATCATTTGCATTCATTACTATTGGTTTATATTGGGTATGACTTGACTGGATCTCTTTTACCATGAATTACAATATTTAGTCAGTCCTTGATCTTTAAAGGTGCTCTGCATTTATGTTTTGCGGTCTCAGAAAGGGCTAGCGAGATACCATTTTGTTATATCATGTTATGATTGTTTTGAGAAAGTGTTGTCATCCGAATTTTATTATTATGGCTCGCTAGCTGATTATGTTATTGATATGACTAATTGTGAGACCTAGGTGTTATTGTTAGTATGGTTATTTCATAATATTTGCTGAAACTTGTATGCTGGCTTTTCATGTTTACAACAACAAGAGCAAACAGAGTTTGTAAAAGTTTTTCTTTATCACTTTCAGTTTATCAACTGAATTGCTTGAGGACAATCAAAGGTTTAAGCTTGGGGGAGTTGATACATCTCCAACGTATGTACTTTTCCAAACACTTTTGCCCTTGTTTTGGACTCTAACTTGCATGATTTGGATGAAACTAACCCGGACTGACGCTGTTTTCAGCAGAACTGCCATGATGTTGTTTTATGTGTAGAAAAGAAAAGTTCTCGGAATGTCCTGAAAATCCACGGAGGCACTTTTTGGAATTAATAAGAACTTTTGGCGAAAGAATCAAGACCAGGGGGCCCAGGGCCTGTCCACGAGACAGGAGGGCATGCCCCCCTGTAGGGCGCGCCCCCTATCTCGTGGGCCCCCTGGACCTCCACCGACCTCAACTCCAACTCCATATATTCACGTTCGGGGAGAAAAAAATTAGGGAGAAAGTTTCATCGCGTTTTATGACTTGGAGCCGCCGCCAAGCCCTAATCTCTCTCGGGAGGGCTGATCTGGAGTCTGTTCGGGGCTCCGGAGAGGGGGATTCGTCATCGTTGTCATCATCAACCATCCTCCATCACCAATTTCATGATGCTCACCATCGTGCGTGAGTAATTCCATCATAGGCTTGCTGGACGGTGATGGGTTGGATGAGATTTACCATGTAATCAAGTTAGTTTTGTTAGGGTTTGATCCCTAGTATCCACTATGTTCTGAGATTGATGTTGCTATGACTTTGCTATGCTTAATGCTTGTCACTAGGGCCCGAGTGCCATGATTTCAGATCTGAACCTCTTATGTTTTCATGAATATATGTGTGTTCTTGATCCTATCTTGCAAGTCTATATTCACCTATTATGTGTTATGATCCGACAACCCCGAAGTGACAATAATCGGGATACTTCTCGGTGATGACCATAGTTTGAGGAGTTCATGTATTCACTATGTGATAATGCTTTGTTCCGGTTCTCTATTAAAAGGAGGCCTTAATATCCCATAGTTTCCGCTAGGACCCCACTGCCACGGGAGGGTAGGACAAAAGATGTCATGCAAGTTCTTTTCCATAAGCACGTATGACTATTCACGGAATACATGCCTACATTACATTGATGAATTGGAGCTAGTTCTATGTCACCCTATGTTATAGCTATTACACGAGGAATCGCATCCGACATAATTATCCATCACTGATCCATTGCCTACGAGCTTTTAATATATTGTTCTTCGGTTATTTACTTTTCCGTTGCTACTGTTACAACTACTACAAAACCCAAAAACATTTATCTTTACTTTTGCTACCGTTACCATTATTATCATACCACTTTTGCTACTAAATACTTTGATGCAGATACTAAGTTATCCAGGTGTGGTTGAATTGAAAACTCAACTGCTAATACTCAAGAATATTCTTTGGCTCCCCTTGTGTCGAATCAATAAATTTGGGTTGAATACTTTACCCTCGAAAGCTGTTGCGATCCCCTACACTTGTGGGTTATCACCTCCTAACCCAGCAGATCTTCTGACAAGGATTTATCGGCGTGGGGCTTCGCCCGACTGAAAAAAAAGCACGGCTCAGATTAGAATGTGATGCCATGACAAGTCCGGACGCATGAGTGTGTTCGGATTTTATACTTACGAATTCACCAGGGGCTCGGCCCTGGGATCCCACTCCGAGTTGCTATCGGTGGCGCCAGTGGACTCCTCGTGAAGAGGAGTTTTACCCCTCTTAGGCAAATCGGCCTCCAAGGAGGTGGAGGCTGTTCTTTTCTTCTTTCCCCCCACGTGGGATTCGTCCTCCTCCTCCCCGTCCTCTTCGAAGGAAGAACGGGCATTGGAGTCTTCGGATTTTGTGTCCGTGGTACCATGGTGATGGAGGCCGCCACTGGTCTTCTTGGCCTCCTTCTCGGTCTTTTTCTTCGGCACTTTATATGGCACCAGGACCAGCATCTTCGTCAGAAGTGGGCCAGCCGGTTCTTCTGGCAGAGGGGTAGGACAGTAGATCCGCCCCGCCTTCTTCGCCCAGCCCTAGGAAAAATGATGGGAGATATGTTAAAGTGTCTTCCTGAGGATGTACGGATAGAATTCATGAATTATCAAACATTCAGTTGCTTACCGAACTTGCGGGGCGGGACAGTTGGTACCCGCGGTCCTCGATGGAGTCCGGCCATGGTTTGCCGGACTTGAAAAGCACCTTCTAGATGTTCTTGTGTGTAGAGCCAAAGCGCTCTAGAAGGGTCTGGTGCTTGGCCGGGTCAAACTCCATAGATTTCAAGCTCAGTGTTGACATGGTAGAATCCGGCAAACCAACATCACCTGGACTACATTGACGAGCTTGACGCTCTTGTCTTCCATGTCTTGGACGCGTGTCTGGAGCTCTGATAGCTTGTCAGACGAAGCCCAGCTCAGGCCCTTCTCGTGCCATGACGTAAGTCGCAGGGGGACACCGGATATGAACTCCAGAATGGCGGTCCACTCTTGCCACGTGGCTCGGTGATGTAGAACCACTGCTGCTGCCACTCCTTGACGGAATCATTGAAAGTCCCTGTCGGCCATGTGACATTGGGCATCTTGCTCACCATGGCACCTCCTCATTCGGCATGCTCGCCGCTCACTACCTTGGGCTTTACATTAAAAACCTTTAGCCATAAGCCGAAGTGCGGCGGAACGCGGAGAAAGGCCTCGTACACAACTATGAATGTCGAGATGTTGAGAAAGGAATTTGGGGATAGATCATGGAAATCAATCCCGTAATAGTACATGACGCCGCGAACAAATGGGTGGGGGGAAACCCTAGCCCGCGGACGAAATGAGGAAGAAATACCACCCTCTCATGGGGTTTCGGGGTGGGCACTATCTGTCCCGCCGTCGGAAGACGGTGGCCAATTCTCTTGGCTAGATACCCGTCCCCCCGAAGCTTTTTGATGTCTTTCTCTGTCGTGGAATTGTCACGTTAGATTTCCTTAGTGTGAGGAGTTAGTCGTGAGGCCAACGCATCTATGCGGTAGCTTGAAGGGGTTGATCGGAATCGAGAGACGTCAGAAAATCAACACGCAAGACAAGGATTTAGACAGCTTCGGGCCTCGGGAAACATCATCCAGTAATAACCCTACATGCTGTTTGTGGCTAGGTCACATTATGATCATGAGGGAGTCGCTGGAAAGCCGGCTCTTGTGTCTAGACCTAGAGCTTGTTTCTTCTTACTTGTCCCTCTTTGGGGAGCCTTGCCCCTCCTTATATAAGTTGAAGGGGTGGGTTACATGTAGAGTCCATCTCGGACTAAGACTTAAACTATTCTGACTTCTCCCCACGGGCTTCTCTCCATGGGCTTCTTTAACGTCTTGGGCTTCTTACAATCTGGCTTACAATCTGACTTACGGTCTGGCTTACGATCTGACTTACCATCTGGCTTACCATCTGGCTTACGGTCTGGCTTACGATCTAACTTACCATCTGGCTTACCATCTGGCTTAACATTTTCCGGCTTAACTGTCTGGCTTATATGACTATGTCTGCCGGGTTACATGACTGTGTCTACCGAGTTATAATCTGCTGGGTCACCAATGAAACATCAAGTCCCAGCCGGGTCATATCTCTGGCCGGGTCATACCGCAGGGTACATCCCCGATATTAGCCCTCAGTTTAATTTGGATTCATCCAGGTTAAACTGATCCTGTAAACAAAACACAAGAACAATTTTAACAGGTTATGCTCCGGGTTAAATATTCTTGTAAGCCGGCACCTGGTCATCCTTAACTCCTTGTTATTTTCGAAAATCTGGGTCAATGAGCCAACTTCATAATCAACTTGCTGACGGTTTCTCACAGAAAAAGACCATGAAGAATAATTCATTTGACTCAGCTCCCAAATGCTTAAAAATATTGGTCTTGAAATACTCATGTGACCTTCAACCGGCTTAAAGATGAAAAAACTTGCCGGGTTTATAAATAGATGATGCCAAGTCATAATTGTTGTCGATGCCGGGTCAAAACTGAGAATTTTGAAAATTTCTCTCCCTCATATCCATATTACCTGTAGCCCCCAAATCTTGAGCAGAACAAAGTAATGACTTAAGACTTGCTTCAACAAAAATATTATCACTTTGAAGAAATCCATGTTGTTTATCTCAATCACTAGTCCAAACTGAGTATTCCACATATGTAGCCCCCAAGTGCCGGGTTGTCATGCTTGCAGTAACCTGGGACTTGAAATTGCTTTATGCTCATAAAAACTTCAACCAGTGTAGCCCCCAAGGGCCGGGCCATTATGCAATAATGAGCAGGGACTTTGTAGATATGATCATGTTTACTTGAACAACAACGTGTAGCCCCCAAGGGGCCGGCTATTATGATATGATGAGTCGGGTCTTCAATAAGGCCAGTAAAAATGACTTTGCATTAGCCCCCAAGTGTCATGGTGCATGCTTGCAGCGACATGAGACTTGCACATTTGATGTAATCGCAACTTGAATAATGTAGCCCCCAAGTGCCGGGTCGTAAGACTACAGCGACTTGGGACTATTCCTTCCATTATAGAATAAATTATATCCATTGATAAATAATATCCATTGCGCTGAAGCGAGTTTGAAAACCTCAATCTTAATATTGGTTATTGATAACCATAATAAAAATCCAGCCATGTTGGCTATTAAAGATTTGAATAATATAACCCAGTTTGAAAAACCGGTTCCTATGATATTGAATCATAATGAACTTCGAAATGTTTATGATTGTCTCGTCCAAAGTCAAGCCGGGGTAATTGAAACCACATATATGCTTCAGATATGAGCAAAAAGTCTCAAAACCCAAAAGCTTGTGTTCAAAAAACTTAATCCAGACAAAAAAAAAGAAAATCAAGGCTTCTAATTCGAATATGATCAGTAAACTGTTCCAAAGGGGTTAAGCTAGGATTCGAATACGATCATGTAGCCCCCAGTGGCTTTGGCGTTGCCGATCAAGAGGGTACTAACAGCTATGTTCTCTTTGGTTCGAATACGACCTATGTTTGAACAGGAAGCCCCCAAATGACCTTGAGAGTTGTTTAACGACGCTGATTCGAATACGATCCACGTTGAACCCAAAAGGAGTTGAGATATGATTCGAATACGATCAAGAAGCCCCCTAGTGAGTTTGGCAGTGTGCTAATCAAAAGGGTACCGTCAGCTATGTTCTCTTTCGTTCGAATATGACCTATGTTTAAACAGGAAGCCCCCAAATGACCTTGAGAGTTGTTTAACGACGCTGATTCGAATGCGATCCACGTCGGACCCAAAAGGAGTTGAGCTATGATTCAAATACGATCAAGAAGCCCCCTAGTGAGTTTGTCAATGTGCTGATCAAAAGGGTACCGACAGCTATGTTCTCTTTGGTTTGAATACGACCTATGTTTGAACAGGAAGCCCCCAAATGACCTTGAGAGTTGTTTAATGACGCTGATTCGAATACGATCCACGTCGGACCCAAAAGGAGTTGAGCTATGATTCGAATACGATCAAGAAGCCCCCTAGTGAGTTTGGCAGTGTGCCGATCAAAAGGGTACCGACAGCTATGTTGTCTTTGGTTTGAATACGACCTATGTTTGAACAAGAAGCCCCCAAGTGATCATAATAAGATAAGCCGTAAGGCAGGATACCCATGTTTGAACCGTGCATCCTGGCAGCAAGTTCTCTTTTGGCAACCCATAATTTGTTTGAGAACTCGAACTTGCGAGAGATTAATTTTTGAACCGGGACTTTAAACCGGATTTGAGAGCTTCAAAGCTTTATGGGAGACATGTTTACCTTGAACCGGATCTTGAACAGAAATCCTTCTTTTTAAGCCGGAAATTTTCTGACGGCCTTTAAATATTCGCCAATAAGGCAGTAGCCTCCGGGGCCGGGTTATTTTTCCATCCAATGACCTGGAGTTCTTGAATCTGCTTTAAACTGGTAATCATTTACTGAGTCATGTCATCATAGCCCCTGAGTCTCAAGGCGACTTCAGGAGTTGGCTTAAGATTCTCCATAATTGACCGTGATATAGACCGGTTTGAGTACTGTATGGGAGAACTTGCAAGCCAAAGTAATTGCACTTTTTAAACAAAATAATAAGTAATATAAAATATACTGGATGGATTTCACTTGATATGTTAGGCCAGTATTTATCCACCATGGAATTGATGATCACCATGATGAAGCTGAAATCAATCACGGGTGAGCCGACCGCGGCATTGTGAGCCAGCGCGGACGAGAGAATCGGCCGCAATGTTGGAGAACGGTACAGACGAAGACGGATGAGTCGGTCGCGGTGTTTTAAACTTGTGCGGACGGGAGAGTCAGCCGCGACATTGTAAGCCAGCGCGGACGAGCGAGTTAATCACAGGCGCAATAAACCACGCGGATGGGCGAGTCGGCCGGCGCGTTGATGTAGACTGGACCGTAGGGGCGGCGGCTTGTGCACACCCGTTGAACATCAAGTGGGTGCGGATGCCGGTGCATGATGATGCTAACGCACGCTTCATGGGCACGGTATGACACCACCTCTATAATGAATCATTGTCCTGCACAAAATAAATTTACAGAACAGAGTAATTGTTTTGGAAAAAACAATATGTACAAAAGACATATAGAAAAGATAGCACCTGGAATTTTGATTGGATGTGCAACCAGCGAACAACACCATGCTTTTTTGTCTGCACGTACTAACTGTTTCTTGATTGATTAATACCTCTATTATATAGTCTGATGCTTCATGTGGGGTGGCCATATTTTGTACTCTGATCCACATGGTCGTGCATGCTTCTCTCTTTAACCAGCAGATATATCCTCTTCTAGTTCAGAGATTTTCATTGACATGCGAGGCGGAGACGGGTCATAGCAGCAGCAGAATTGCACTGGCTATGCGAGTTGGAGACGGGTCAGCAGAACGGTTTCAAGTCTCAGTAGCGGCGACTCTCACACTGCAATGGCGGCTCAAGCGACTCGGCGCAAGGATGTGAGGCGAGCGGCGGAGCCTATGGCCTAGTCTGTTTCCGGGCCGTGCGTTTTGCCAAGTCCACCCTGGCCTCAACTGTGGTTTAGTGTCATCAGGTGATGCGCGTCTCTCTATGGGCCTGACCAACTCATCCTTATCGCTTTTTTTCGTGAACCCCATGCACACATTCTCGCGTAATCTTTTCATCAAGAGTACTAGCACACCCTTTTTTTCTCTGCATCTCATTTTTCTTCAACTCTTGGTCCTGCTGGCCGTGCACAGAGGCGGAGCGAAGAGGAGCTCAGGCGCAGGCCTCGGTGGCGGTTTAAGGCTGCAGCAGGAGCGCTCCAAGCCGGCTCATGCTGACGGGGGAAAGACCAGGCAGCGGGCGAAACCCGGCGAGGCAAAGCAGTGAAAGGAAGTGGCCTATGTCTCATGGTAACGCCAGCTTGGCGGCAGCACGGTGGAGCCAGCGGATGGCCAGCGCGGGCGACCCGCAAGAGCGGCAGCAGGCACCGGCTAAAGAAGGGTGGGTCGCGGCTGTGGCGGCTCGAGCACGCGGGTGCCGGGTTGGTACAAAGGTGGGATGAGGCCTCAGTGGCTTGGCCCTGCTGTAGTTAAGGCGGGACGATCCATGGCGGCAGAGTAAGGCCGGGAATGCGGTGGCTCACGGCAGGGGCTGCGGCGGCTCGGGCACGCGGGTGCCGGGTTGCTCGGTCAAGTGGAGGTGAGGCCGCTCCTCCAGGGCGGCTCGGCGCAGCCACGACACAGGGGCCGTGAGGCCAAGGCGAGCTGCTGCTATGGCTTAGGTGCTCCGGCGAGGGCGCCTCAGAACAGCAGGGGATCAGGACGGCTTAAAAACACATCGGTGACGATGACTCATACACGGTGGTTGGAACCATGGCCCAGAGGTAGCTGGCGGCTTACGTTGCCGGCTCACAAGGCAACACCTTGGCCATGGACGTGGGTAGCTTAGCGCCGGGACAGGTGGCCGACGGCTCACGCGGTAGACCGGTGGCTCGTAGGCCACAGAGGAGCGGTGAAGGCAGCTTGGCCGGCTTGAAGTAGGGTGACGCGGGAGACGGCGCTGCAGATCTAGACCCGGCTGGGCGCAGGTAGGCGCAAAACGGAGAGAGGGTGAGCTGGAGCCAGCGGCGCACACTAACACGGCGACGCCGGTGAATCGGACCGGGTCACGGGCGGCAGAAGGCGGGCTGTGATGACGCCGGTGAGTCGGTGACCGAGGAAACAGTTTGGGGCTGCTCGTTGTAGAATCGGACAGAGGCGACTTGAAACGGCAGCACGACGCGGTCGAGGAGGCGTTGGTACAGCGGGGCCGCGGCCGCGCGGCTGTCAGAGGCGCGCCTGGCGATGGCGGCTCAGGGACGCAGACAGAGGCGAGACGAGGAGGCGCAAACCGGCGACAGCGGAGGCGCAGTGGCCCGAAGCGAGTCGCAAGAGGAGTCCAAGGCCGGAGACATCTGCTTCCGAGTCGTGGCCGGTTCAATGAATCCACGTCCGTGTTCCCTTGTACTTGTAGCCCCCTTTTTTTCAACATTGACTTTTCTTCCGTCTAGATCTTGTAAGCAGATCCAACGTGACTTTGGCCATTGAGAAATAAATAGAGACCAGCATAGTATTTTCACTTGATATGTACTTGCTCGTACGTACAGACAAACTTGTCGATTGATTTGCACTCTTCGGTCGTCATGCTAGGGAATAGCAGCGGAAGATGTTTGTTTTTCTTTCGAAACTTTATCTTCTCGTGAACCCGGTTACTGCCGTGCATGTGCCGCAGCAGGAAAAATCCAGCCGCGCTCAGTGGCGACGGTGAATCAAAAACAACAGGCGACTCATTAGGCGTGGCCTGGCGACTTGGCCGCAGGGATCGAGACAAAGACTCGCAGAGACAGAGGCGGTGACAGCGACTCGACGACGTAGGCCACGGGGGCCGACTCAGATTTGACGTGCCTTCTTCAGAAATCTATCCGTCTCGGCAACTCAAAAAACAATCACTGCCGGTCTTGGCGACTTTAAATCAAACAAACCAATCGCAAGACAGTGGCTTATCAAAACTGTAACCCTAATCTTTCCTGATCTTAATTTTGTATATGCCACCGCTGATAACTTTTTTGATCTTGACTGATGAACTATTAGCTGATGTGAATCCTTCCACGTCGGTTTGAGCCCAAAAATTACGGACTTCTCGAATCCTAGAAAATATCCCTTCAAGAACTCAACACCACCGTGCGCGAGCCCCACGGTGGGTGCCAACTGTCATGGTGTCACGTCAGATGTCCTTAGTGTGAGGACTTACTCGTGAGGCCAACGCATCTATGCGGTAGCTTGAAGGGGTTGGTCGGAATCGAGAGACATGAGACAATCAACACGCAAGACAAGGATTTAGACAGCTTCGGGCCCTGGGAAACATCATCCGATAATAACCCTACATGCTGTTTGTGGCTAGGTCTCATTATGATCATGAGAGGGTCGCCGGAAAGCCGACTCTTGTGTCTAGCCCTAGAGATTGTTTATTCTTACTTATCCCTCTTTGGGAAGCCCTGCCCCTCCTTATATAAGTTGAAGGGGCGGGTTACATGTAGAGTCCATCTCGGACTAAGACTTAAACTATTCCGACTTCTCCCCACGGGCTTCTCTCCATGGGCTTCTTTAACGTCTTGGGCTTCTTACAATCTGGCTTACAATCTGACTTACGGTCTGGCTTACGATCTGACTTACCATCTGGCTTACCATATGGCTTACGGTCTAGCTTACGATCTGACTTACCATCTGGCTTACCATCTGGCTTAACATCTGCCGGCTTAACTGTCTGGCTTATATGACTGTGTCTGCCGGGTTACATGACTGTGTCTGCCGGGTTATATGACTGTGTCTGCCGGGTTATAACCTGCCGGGTCACCAATGAAACATCAAGTCCCAGCCGGGTCATATCTCCGGTCGGGTCATACCGCGGGGTACATCCCCGACATTCTTCCGGACGGTAGAGGCCATCAACTTGCCTCCCGCTCTAGATCGGGACATCTTCGGGAAGCCTTTTTTGGGCAAAGAAGAGGAACGCTTGGGCACTAGGGCTCGGGTGGAAAGGAATGAATGAATAGGGAAGGGCGTGGGTGAAAGGGAAGACTCTCATCTCCTTATAAAGGCAGCAAATATCCTGTGCCTCCCCACTTGCCTGCTAAAATTGCTTATTCCTCGAACGCCATGTTTGATGGCATGGTTGGGTTACCCACGTCTATATTGATGAGGATCCCGTGATAAGGGGGACATGATCTCTGCTCCGACAAGACGTGCCGATAAAACCGCTTCGCGGTATGTGCGGTGGCTGGTTGTGGAAAACAGTTCAAATAATGACCGAACCGTGGCATGATGTCATGCTATAAAAAGCTATCAACAGATTAGATTTATGGAATATTATACTCTCTACGGTGGAATGTGGAATTTGTTTTGCAGAGCCGGACACGGTCCTTGCGTTCTAAATCTCTTACGAAGTATTCGGAGAAGGAACCCGCCTTGCAATGCCGGAGACAATCTGCGCACCGAACTCATCGTCATTGAAGCCTGGTTCAGGGGCTACTTTGGGAGTACTGGATTAAGGGGTCCTCGGATAGCTAGACCATATACTTTGGCCGGACTGTTGGATTATGAAGATACAAGATTGAAGACTTCGTCCTGTGTCTGGATGGGACTCTCCTTTGCGTGGAAGGCAAGCTTGGATATTTGAATATGTAGATTTCCTTCTCTGTAACCGACTCTGTGTAACCCTAGCCCCCCTCGATGTCTATATAAACCGGACGGTTTAGTCTGTAGGACAACAACAATCATAATCATAGGCTAGCTTCTAGGGTTTAGCCTCTACGATCTCGTGGTAGATCAACTCTTGTAATACTCATATCATCAAGATCAATCAAGCAGGAAGTAGGGTATTACCTCCATCGAGAGGGCCCGAACCTGGGTAAAGCATCATGTCCCCTGCCTCCTGTTACTATTAGCCTTAGACGCACAGTTCGGGACCCCCTACCCGAGATCCGCCGGTTTTGACACCGACAGCAACATATTTAGTATGTGTAAACTTAGCCACACGAGAATGTGTGCATCGTAGCGTCTTAGCCACACGAGAGCTTTATGGCTTGAAAAAGGAAATGTGAAAACAGAGGAAAATAAACAATGGAAACAAAAAGGGGAAAAAGGAGACGAACAAAGGGTCCAGCGCTAGGCATAGAATTTTCGGAGTCTGGCCGCGTTCCATGGGTTCGGCTCTTGGCGGTGGTCTGATGCATCACGCAGGCGGTACACTCCTCTGTTGAGAACTTCATCAATGATGAAGGGACCCTCCCACTTGGGCTTGAGTTTGTCCTTTTTCTTCTCCAGCAAGCGTAGAACAAGTTCACCAACATTATAAGTCCTGGCCCATACTTTTCTGCTTTGATACCTGTGGGCCCGTTGTTGATAAAATGTGGAACGGGCCTTTGCAACGTCGCGCTCCTCCTCCAGGGCATCTAAGCTGTCCTGCCGATCCAACTCGGCTTCTCTCTCTTCATACATGCGCACTCGAGGTGAGTCATGAATAATGTCACAGGGTAACACAGCCTCTGCGTCGTACACCATGAAGAAAGGTGTATATCCGGTAGAACGATTGGGCGTGGTCCGCAGCCCCCAGAGTACGGAGTCGATCTCCTCGACCCAGTGCTTGTCCGATTCTTTCAGAGACCGCACTAACCTGGGTTTAATGCCGCTCATAATAAGACCATTGACTCGTTCTACTTGACTGTTGGTTTGTGGTTGATAGACGGAGGCGTAGTCGAGCTTGATGCCCAGATGAGCACACCAGGCTTTCACCTCATCGGCTATGAAATTGGAGCCGTTGTTGGTGATGATGTTGTGTGGAACACCATAACGGTGCACAACACCAGATATAAAGTCTATCACTGGTCCGGCTTCGGCTGTTTTAGCTGGTTTGGCTTCTATCTAGTTAGTGAATTTATCCACCATGACCAACAAATATTTTTTCTTATGGCTTCCTCCTTTAAGGGGTCCGACCATATCGAGCCCCCAGACCGCAAAAGGCCAAGTGATGGGGATTGTTTGTATAGCGGTGGGTGGCATATGGCTTTGGTTGGCGAAAAGCTGGCATCTGCCGCAATGTTGGACAAGGTCCTGTGCGTCTTCTCGGGCCTCGGCCAATAGAAACCTGTACGAAAGGCCTTGCTTACAAGGGCCCGAGCCGCGGCATGGTGACCACCAAGACCGGCATGAATTTCAGCCAAGAGCTGCCGCCCTTCTTCCTCGGAGATACATCTTTGAAGTACTCCAGTAGCGCTTTTTCTTGTAGAGTTCTCCCTCGTGAACCTTGTACGTTTTAGAGCGCCACACAATGCAGCGTGCCTCATTCTGATCCTCCGAAAGTTCTCGCCTATTAGGGTAGGCCAAGAAGGGTTCGGTCCATGGGGCGATGACTGCCATAATGAGATGGGCCGACAGTGTAATTTCGGTGGCTGAGCCCCCGATGATGTCGGTGTGTTCGGAATCGGGGTTGTAGTCGGATCCGGATTGGTGTTGCTGCTCTCCCCTTGACACACCACGGATGGCTTGAAAAGCCTTTCCAAAAATATGTTAGGTAGGACGGGGTCGCGCTTGGCGCCGATGCGAGCAAGGACATCCGCCACTTGATTACTTTCTCGATCCAAGTGGTGAAACTCGAGCCCCTCAAACCGAGCCTACATTTTGAGAACGGCGTTACGGTAAGCCGCCATCTTCGGATCTTTGTCATCGAAATCTCCATTTATTTGAGATATTGTGAAGTTTGAATCCCCGCGCACTTCCAGGTGTTGTATGCCCATGGAGACAGCCATCCGAAGACCATGCAATAAGGCCTCGTATTCGGCTGCGTTGTTGGAGTTCGTGAATAATATTTGGAGGACGTACTGAACTGTATCTCCTATGGGGGATGTTAGGACAACGCCTGCCCCTAGGCCCACCAACATTTTGGAGTCGTCGAAGTGCATGACCCAGTTGGAATTTGTGCCGTACTCTTTAGGGAGTTCGGCCTCGATCCATTCGGCAACGAAGTCGGCCAGTACTTGACATTTAATGGGCCGCCGTGGTTTGTATGTTATGTCAAATGGGAGGAGCTCAATGGCCCACTTGGCAATCCGGCCCGTGGCGTCGCGGTTATTTATTATGTCATTGAGTGGTACTTCGGAGGCCACCATTATTGAGCACTCTTGAAAGTAGTGTCGTAGCTTCCGGAATGCCATGAAGACCGCGTATGCTATTTTTTGGTAATGAGGGTACCGGGATTTGCATGGCATGAGGACGGTGGATACGTAGTATACTGGCTTCTAAAGCGGGAATTTGTGTCCGTCCTCCTCTCATTCAACGACGAGAACTACTCTTACGACTTGGTGTGTGGCTGATATGTATAATAACATGGGTTCACCGACATTCGGCGCGGCCAGGATTGGGTTGCTTGCTAGAAGAGTCTTTATTTCTTCCAGTCTGGCCGTTGCCGCTTCCGTCCACTCGAAGTTATCGGTGCGTCGGAGAAGGCGATAGAGTGGCAACACCTTTTCTCCTAGTCTGGAGATAAAGCGGCTTAAAGCTGCCACACAGCCAGATAGTTTTTGGACTTGCTTGAGGTCTGTTGGTGTAGCCAACTGTGACAAAGCTCGGATTTTAGCTGGGTTCGCCTCAATTCCCCTATTGGAAACGATGAAGCCCAGAAGTTTTCCAACGGGAACACCGAAAACAAACTTTTCTGGATTGAGCTTGATGTCGTATGTTCGGAGGTTGTGGAATGTAAGACGCTGATCGTCTATTAATGACTCGACGTGCCTGGTTTTGATGACTACGTCATCCACGTATGCTTCAACTGTCTTGCCGATTTGTTTCTCCAGGCATGTTTGAATCATGCATTGATAGGTGGCATCGGCGTTTTTGAGCCTGAAAGGCATAGTGTTGAAGCAGAAAGGCCCGTATGGGGTGATTAATGCCGTTGCAAATTGATCAGACTCCTTCATCTTGATTTGATGGTATCCGGAGTATGCGTCAAGGAAATACAATGAGTCGTGTCCTGCGGTAGCGTCGATAATCTGATCGATGCGGGGGAGGGGGAACGGATCCTTAGGGCAGGCCTTGTTGAGGTCTTTGAAATCAACACATAGGCGCCAGGATTTATCCTTCTTTGGTACCATCACCAGGTTTGCTAGCCAGTCCGGGTGTTTTATGCCTCTGATGAATCCGGCCTCGAGTAACTTGGCTAGCTCCTCCCCCATGGCTTGTCATTTGGGTTCGGAAAAGTGTCACAATGTTTGCTTGACCGGTTTGTATCCCTTCAGTATGGTTAGGCTGTGTTCGGCCAACATGCGTGGGATCCCTAGCATATCAGAAGGGTGCCAGGCGAATATGTCCCAGTTTTCATGTAGGAACGCCAGCAGTGCAGCGTCGACCGTGGGGTCCAGCTATGCCCCGATGGATGCTGTCTTTGTGGAGTCCGTTGCTGGACTTGGAATTTGACTATTTCGTCTGCTGGTTTAAAGGAGGTGGATTTGGGTTGCTTATCGAGGATCACGTCGTCCCTATCCACCATGGAGCGCAACGCGGTTAATTCTTTGGCCGCGAGGGCTTCAGACAATGCCTCGAGGGCCAAGGCTGTGGTTTTGTTTTTGGCGCAGAGTGCTATGTCCGGATTGCTGGCAAGAGTGATGATACCATTGGGTCCGGACATCTTGAGCTTCATGTACCCGTAATGGGGTATAGCTTGGAAGCTTGCAAATGCATCTCGCCCTAATAAGGCGTGATATCCACTGTTGAAAGGGGCCACTTGAAAGGTTATCTCTTCGGACCGATAATTCTCTGGCGTGCCTAATACCACATCGAGTGTGATTTTTCTCGCACATCGCGCCTCCTAACTAGGAATAATTCCTGGGAAGGTCGTGCTACTTTGCTCAATGCGGCTCCTGTCTATTTCCAATTTTGTTGAGAGTTTCCTCATAAATGTGGTTTAGTCTGCTGCCGCCGTCCGTGAGCACTTTTGTAAGCCGAAAGACATCCACGATAGGACTGAGGACCAATGCGGCTGGCGCCTGGACTGTTCTGAATTTTGGTTCGTCACTGGGATTGAAAGTTATGGCCATGTCGTTCCAGGGGTTAATTGCTGCAACTTGGCAGACTTCAGCAAGGCCGCGGAGTGCCCTTTTTCTCCTATTGTTTGAGGCGAAAGTCTGAAGACTATCAATATTGTAGGGTTGTTGTCCTCCATGGGATGTTTCTCTACGGTATTTTTGGTGAGGTCATCCTCGCCGCTTTTGGCCACTTGCCAGAGTATCCAACATGTTCTAAGGCTGTGAGTTGGTGCGGTATCCGGTGTTGTGTGTATTTTGCATGGCCTATCGAGCCATCCCTCCAGAGTGCTTCCGTGCCCCGTAATGGGCTTCAATTTTTTTACTATTGGATCCAGCGACCGACTAGGGATCATTTGTTTTGTCCGGATGAGGGGTTGAGTGGAAACCGGTGGCTCCCAAGAGTCTGCCTGAGTTTTCCAGGCGCTTTCCATTGTGCAGTACTTATGTACAATGGTTGCCAAGTCAGCAAAGTGTGATACGTGACTGCGGTTGATTGCATTGAGGATTCCCTCGTCCGTGCAATTTTTGCAGAATAATGAGATTGTGTCTTCATCGCGGCAGTTTTTGATCTTGTCCATGATAAGGAGGAATCTGGCCCAAAAGTGATGGACCGTTTCTTGGGACTGCTGTCTGATGTGGGTAAGATCGCTTGTATCTGGGTGGGTGGGTGGATTTAAGTCTGAACCCTGACCCGATCTGGGATCCGTAGTTTGAGAAACTTCCGAGCTTAATAGTTCGGGCTCCGGGATATCAACCAATTTTTTAGGCCAACAATCCGACTCTAGGTTCGGAATATGGGGCACGTCTTCCCGCGGGCAGGTATCCGGCTTTGTGAGCTCGGAAATCTGAACATAGTTCATCCTCAATATAGAGGAAGAGTTGTCGTGTTGCTCCTCCACTACCGCTATCTGATGGGTGATCGGCAGAGATTCAATTTCTCTCTGATCGGGTTTAAGCCCAATCCGATCGTAGTCCGTAGCGACTCCCAAGGCAACGATGCGATCCAGGAGTTAGTTTAAAGATGACAACTCCGTCGGATCCATCTGTTCCGAGTATTCTGAGCTGACGTGGAGGTGATTTTTGATGACCCGAGAAGTCGTCGTTGATGGAACAGCCGAACGGGCGGTCGTAGTGAAGCCGCCCAGCAGGAGGGTTTGGCCTGAGGTCGGGGCTACTCAGGAGGTGATGTTGTCCTTGATAACAAGGCGAGCCATCAAGCCTATCTTCGACGTCATAGTGGAACTCTCAATGAAAGCACCAATGTCGGTGTCAAAACCGACGGATCTCGGGTAGGGGGTCCTAAAGTGTGCGTCTAAGGCTAATGGTAACAGGAGGCGGGGGACACAATGTTTACCCAGGTTCGGGCCCTTTCTATGGAGGTAATACCCTACTTCCTGCTTGATTGATCTTGATGAATATGAGTATTACAAGAGTTGATCTACCACGAGATCGTAATGGCTAGAACCCTAGAAGTCTAGCCTATGATTATGATTGTGTCCTATGGACTAAACCCTCCGATTTATATAGACAGCGGAGGGGGCTAGGGTTGTACAAAGTCGGTTACAGAGAAAGGAATCTACATATCCGAATCGCCAAGCTTGCCTTCCATGCCAAGGAGAGTCCCATCCGGACATGGGAAGAAGTCTTCTGTCTTGTATCTTCATAGCCCAACAGCCTGGCCCATGTTAATAGTCTGGTTGTATGAGGACCCCTTAATCCAGGACTCCCTCACCGGCCCCTCCAGGGGAGATGGTTGCCGGTGTCTTGTGCGAGACAGTGGCCGACATTGTGTTCTATCGGTTTTGGGTAATTTCTCCTTTACAGAATTAAAAATCAACACTACCTAGCTAGTGATTGTACTAATCATTTTTGTCTTGTTTGATTACAGACCTTCTACAGGGTTTCAGAGGAAGAACAAGAGGCCGCATCTATGGTTGTCGAAGCCGAGTGCAAGCGCCTACTTCAGAACTTACGGCATGAGGCTCGGGTGCAGGCCATTCGAGACTACTATGCCTTGAAGGGTATTAGGAGGGGCAAGAAGAAGTGTCACGGCAAGTTTCTGAGTAAGGAGAAGTACTTCCAGGTAATTACCTATTCTTAAGGCCTTGAACTTAGTTTTCTTGATTTGATTCATAGGCGTAGCGCTGAAATTTCTCTTGGCTAACTTAGGTGCCCCCGAGATGATGTGCGGATAAGATGGACTGTTGGGAGGCGTTGGTGGATATGTGGCGCTCTCCCCAATGGTGCATCAAACACCATAGGGCCAAGGATAAGCGTGACCAAATGGTTGGTGTGCCACACCATCAAGGAAGCTCCAACCTGTTTGAGTACGGGGATCACTGGGTATGTGGTTTCCTACATCATTCATGCAATTTCATTCTTCATGCTATCATTTTTCCCTTCCAAAATGACTTAATATGCTTAGTTAGTTAAAAATGGCATAACTACCTTGGATAGTACATTTATGACATAATTAGCTCCAAAATGACATAATAACCTTAGATAGCTCTATAAAATAACTAAATATGCTTTAGTTAGTTAAAAATGGTACAACTACCTTGGATAGCTCAATAACGACCTAAACTAATCTTAGCTAGTTTATTCATGACATAATTTGCTCTAAAATGACACAATAACCTTAGATAGCTCTATAAAATGCCTAAATATGCTTTAGTTAGATAAAAAATGGCATAACTACCTTGGATAGCTCAATAATGACATAATTAGCATACTTTCGTCAAAAATGGCATAATAATCTTGGTTACCTCCAAAATGACCTAAACTTAGCTTATTTTCCTCGAAAATGACATAATAACCTTACTTAGCTCCAAAATGACCTATTCACATAGCAATATCATTCTTCATGCTAGCTTGAGCCCTTAACTAATATTTTGTTCCTCTCTCTCAGGCGCACCACCACAAGAAGCCTGTGCCAAATCTGTTCGACCTCTATGGCATGGCCCATAGTGCCCCTTACAAGAAGGCCTATGCATTCTCAGAGTCTGAACTAGATCAGCCAGAGAGCTTCACCAACTTCTCCTCCCACCACAAGCTTGTGAGGTACAGAGATGAAGGGAAGGCGAGGAAAGGGGAGGACTTTAACCCGAGCTAGGATCCTTTTGATATAGAGATGGTGATGATATCTGGTGGAGGGAGGTCCCATGGCCCCTTAGCCATTGGTGATGGACTGATACGTTGTCCTAGGACTCTCCCGCAGATCAAGAAGCGCCAGAGTAGCTCTGCTCCTGAGATACCGCCTTGTGCACGGCCCGCGGAGCTTGCCATGGCGGTTAGTTATACAGACTCTCTCACCTTTCCTCCATTACATTGTGTGTGCGTCTTTCGATGATTACAATGCTAACGGGGAGTGGTATGTTGCAGACATTGGTTGAGAAAGAGAGATTGAACACCCATACGCTTTTGGAGGAGGCAAAAGGGAGGTGGTGGAGAGGGAGAGGGAGATGGAGGAGAGGACGGCTAAGCTGTTGGAGGAGGAGAGGAACCGGAACAAGGCGTCTCACCGGGCCCTATACAAGCTCCTTGTGGTATGTTTCTCGTGCATATTAGCCAAATCATGCACGTAATGTTCGCATTACTAACTAATATGACTGACTCGTGAGAACCAAATGTGCAAACCATGTGCGAGAAAAACGGTCAGACCCCTCCCCTGATGCCCCAAATTGCTCCGACGACCATGGTGAGTTTGATTTGAATGGTCGTTAGTTACTAGTATTCACATTTCAGTTGCATCATGCTAACAAGACATTATTGGAAATGGTCTTTGGTGCAGCATGCCTCCTGACAAGCATCGACCAATCCTTCTGCGTCTGGCAATGGCGGAACCCCGACCGGTCCTTCACCTACGTCTGCCACTGGCGCAGCCCCGACCGTTCCTTCACCTCTGTGATAATGGTATTTTTCTTCTCATTTAGCGAATTAGTCCACTTATGACATAATTTAGCCTATTTAGTCCACAAATGACATAATAAGATGAAGAAAATCAAGGAAGAGGAAGAAAAGAAGAAGAAGAAGAAGAAGAAGTTCTTCTTCTTCTTCTTATTCTTCTTCTTCTTTTCCTCCACTTACTTGTTTTTATTCGTAAATGGCAGAATAACCTTACTAACCTCATAAATGTCATATACTTAGCTTGTTGTCCTCTCAAATGACACAATAAGCTTAGTTAGGTCAACAATGGCGTAATTAGCTAGGTTAGCTAAAAAATGACCAAGTTTACCTAGGTTAGCTCCAATATGATCCATTTAACCTATGTTAGCTCCAAAATGATCCATCCTACTTTAGCTCCAAAATGATCCATTTAACCTACGTTAGCTCCAAAATGACCTATTTACCTAGCTTATCTCTAAATTGACCTACACACTTTGCATTTATACCTACCTTAGCCCAAAAATGGCATTTTTACCTACCTTAGCCTATTTAGTCCACAAATGACATATAAGATGAAGAAAATCAAGAAA
>NC_041393.1:45339532-45342143 GCF_002162155.2 Triticum dicoccoides
TTCCTCCTCTTCCTTTTCTTCTAGCTAGTCTTCTTCATCTTCTTCTTGTTCTAACTTTCATCTTTCCCAATTTGCAGATTTGCTTTAGATGAGGAAGCTTGCATTGATGGAGTGTCCTATTCTTCTGTTGCTTCCTTGTTGTTTATGAAAACTTGTTGGATATGTATATATGTCTATATGGATATGGATATGAAAAATTGTTGAACTATATATGCTGGATTTGATGAAATATGTTGTTGGTATGTTGGAGTTAGATGTTGTTGGATATGTTGGAGTTGTATGTATGTATGTATATTTGTTATATGTTGTTTGCCAAATTAAATGGATTCGAATAAAAATAGGGGATATATAGCCTCTTTGCCGTCTGCTAGCAGACGACAAAGAGGCCATGTGGCAGCTAGCTGTAGAAACTGGGAACACTGGGCTGCCTATTTCGTCACTTTGCTGTCTGCCAACAGACGGCAAAGTGGCCAGCTATGCCGTATGCCAACAGACAGCAAAGATTCAAAGCTCTTTGCCGTCCACTGGCAGACAACATAGCTGGCCACGTGGCAGCTTCTCAGTGCTGGACGAGCTAAGCTCTTTGCCGTCCGCTGGCAGACGGCAAAGAACCCGCCGTTAACCCCTAACGACTCTCAACCATGACGACCCACAAGTGTAGGGGATCTATCATAGTCCTTTCGATAAGTAAGAGTGTCGAACCCAACGAGGAGCAGAAGGAAATGATAACCGGTTTTCAGTAAGGTTTTCTCTGCAAGCACTGAAATTGTAGGTAATAGATAGTTTTGTGATAAGATAAATTGTAACAAGTAACAAGCAATGAAAGTAAATAAAGTGCAGCAAGGTGGCCCAATCCTTTTGTAGCAAAGGATAAGCCCGGATAATTTCTTATAATGAGAAAAGATCTCCCGAGGACACATGGGAATTATCGTCAAGCTAGTTTTCATCACGCTCATATGATTCGCGTTCGGTACTTTGATAATTTGATATGTGGGTGGACCGGTGCTTGGGTACTGCCCTTACTTGGACAAGCATACCACTTATGATTAACGCCTATTGCAAGCATCCGCAACTACAAAAGAAGTATTAAGGTAAACCTAACCACATCATTAAACATATGGATCCAAATCAGCCCCTAACGAAGCAACTCATAAACTAGGGTTTAAGCTTCTGTCACTCTAGCAACCCATCATCTACTTATTACTTCCCAATGCCTTCCTCTAGGACCAAATAATGGTGAAGTGTCATGTAGGTGACGTTCACATAACACCACTAGAGGAGAAGACAACATACATCTCATCAAAATATCAAACGAATACCAAATTCACATGACTACTAGTAGCAAGACTTCACCCATGTCCTCGGGAACAAATGTAACTACTCACAAAGCATATTCATGTTCATAATCAGAGGAGTAATAATACGCATTAAGGATCTGAACATATGATATTCCACCAAGTAAACAAATTAGCATCAACTACAAGGAGTAATCAACACTACTAGCAACCCATAGGTACCAATTTGTGGTTTGATACAAGATTGGATACAAGAGATGAACTAGGGTTTCGAGAGGAGATGGTGCTGGTGAAGACGTTGATGGAGATTGACCCCCTCCCAATGAGAGGATCGTTGGTGATGGTTTCCCCCTCCCGGAGGGAAGTGTCCCCGGCAGAACAGCTCTGCCGGAGCTCTAGATTGGTTTCGCCTCGTGGTGGCGGAGTTTCGTCCCGTAAGCTTGCCCACAATTTTTCCAGGGTAAAATCCTTCATATAGCAGAAGATGGACACTGGAGGGCCACCAGGGGGCCCAGGAGATAGGGGGCGCGCCCAATAGGAGTGGGCACGCCCCCCACCCTCCTGGCCAGGGTGTGGGCCCCCTGAGGTGTTTCTTCCGCTCAATAATTCTTATTAATTCCAAAATTAAGTTTCCTAGAGTTTCAGGATTTTGGGAGCAGTGCAGAATAGGTTTCCAATATTTGCTCCTTTTCCAGCCAGAATTCCAGCTGCTGGCGTTCCCCCTCTTCATGGTAAACCTTGTAAAATAAGAGAGAATAGCCATAAGAATTGAGATATAATGTGTAATAACAGCCCATAATGCAATAAACATTGATATAAAAGCATGATGCAAAATGGACGTATCAACTCCCCCAAGCTTAGACCTCGCTTGTCCTCAAGTGGAAGCCGATATCGAAAAATATATCCACATGTTTAGAGTTATAGGTGTCGATAAAAATAAAATACGGACATGAGGGCCTCATGATCATTCTTATAACAACAACATAAATAGATTTAATCATATGATTTCTTATGCTCAAGTAACGATCAATTCACAATGCCAAGCATGGTTCAGAAACTTCATTGGAAGCTAACAAACTATAATCTCAGTCACTGAAGCAATTGCAATTTATCATAACATCAGAAAGAGTCAAAAATAGAGCTTTTCAGCAAGTCCACATACTCAACTATCATGTACTCTTCTACAATTGCTAACACTCACGCAGTACTTGTGGTTATGGAGTTTCAGCCGGACACTGAGAAAGATAGGGGCTTATTGTGTTGCCTTCCAACGTATTCACCTTTAGGTGATGTCAACAATAATAGCCCATGCTAAC
>NC_041393.1:45342623-45351373 GCF_002162155.2 Triticum dicoccoides
AAACACGAGGAGCTTGCCAAAGGATAAAATGAAAAAGGGAAAGGTGAAGATCACCTTGACTCAAGCATAAAGTAAATACATAAAGTAAAAGATAGCCCCTTCGCAGAGGTTGTCATGTGCATTTAGGGTTGGATGCATAAAATCTTAATGCAAAAGAACGTCACTTTATATTGCCCCTTGTATGTGGACCTTTATTATGCAGTCCGTCGCTTTTATTGCTTCCACAACAAGATCGTATAAAGCTTATTTTCTCTGCACTAATAAGTCATACATATTTAGATAGAAATTTTTATTGCCTGCATCATGACAACTTACTTGAAGGATCTTACTCAATCCATAGGTAGGTATGGTGGACTCTCTTGAAAAAACTGGGTTTAAGGATATTTGGAAGCACAAGTAGTATCTCTACTTAGTGCAAGGAATTTTTCTAGCATGAGGGGGAAAGGCAAGCTCAACATGTTTGGAAGGTCAATGACAATATACTTTAACTGAGATGTGAGAAAACATAAACCATTACATTGTCTTCCTTTTCCAACATCAACTCTTTTAGCATGTCATACTATGAGTGCTTCACAATCATAAAAGATGTCCAAGATAATATATTTGTATGTGAGCCTCTCTTTCCTTATTACTTCCTATTAATTGCAACGATGACCAAAACTACGTTTGTCAACTCTCAACAACTATTATGCCTCATACTTTCTATATGTGAAGTCATTACTATCCATAAGATCAATATGAACTCTTTTATTCTTTCTACTTTCTCAAGATCATAGCAACATAGCAAAGCCCTTGACTCAACACTAATCTTTATTATAGATAGCTCACGGAATCGATTACATAAAGAGATCACAAAGCAAAACTCAAAACTACTTGATATCAAAACTTCAATCTACTAGATCAAGATACTACTAAAAGGATCAAACTAAATAAAACGGTAAAGATAGGAGTGTGATGGTGATACGATACCGGGGCACCTCCCCCAAGCTTGGCAGTTGCCAAGGGGAGTGCCCACACACCATGTGATTATGTCCTCGGAGGTGGTGAAGTAGGAGTTGTTGATGATGTAGGCTTTCCGTCCATCTTCCAAGGCATAGGCTCACCATCATAGAAGGATGATCGAGTCTCCGGGATCCTTAAATCTATAGCCAAACTCATCCTCTTGAATCTATATTCATACTCACAGTTCTGGTTTTGCAGGTCATAGATCTGGGCTTGGAGGTGCTCGATTTTCTCTTGAAGCTTGAAGATGGTCTCCCCAATGACTTTGGCATCTAGCTTGTGGTTGTTGGTGAACTCCGTGATCATCATCTGTTTGGCATTGAGTCCACGCTCCACCATCCCTTGGCACTTGAAGACTTGCTGCTCCACGGCTTCGAGCTTTGTCTCCACGCTTCCGGTACACCTTGGTCCCTCCACATCGTGGATGTGCAGCACCCCCTCACGCATCTCAATGGTTTGAGGGTGTTGCAGCACCTCCGCGAGATAGGGGTTGATAACCCTCTCGAAAAACTTGTCCTTGGGAGCACTTGGAGATGCCATGATGCTCTAGATCTCTAACAGAAAACAGCTCGAAACGAAAACAGAGGATACTTGCATGATACGGTGGTCAAAGCCTTCGGGAGATTATGTAATGAATTTTACCGACCAAAATACAAAACGTGCAAGAAAACGGAGTCTGGGAGACACACGAGGTGTCCACGAGACAGGGGGGCGCCCAGTAAGGGTGGGCGCGCCCTCCACCCTCGTGGAGGCCTCGTGTCCTTCCCGGACTACTTATTTCTTCCTAAAATTCTTAAATATTCCAAAACTGATAAAAATTGCCATTAAAATTGTTTTGGAGTCGGTTTACTTACCGTACCACATACCTATTCCTTTTCGGAGTCTGGAACATTCTGGAAAGTGTCCCTTATGTATTCCTCTGGGGTTATGGTTTCAATAATATTAGTTTCAATATTGATAGGATTACCTGAGATATAATGTTTAATTCTTTGACCGTTCACCACCCTTGGACTTGTGCCTTCAAAGTTGTTGATTTTTATGGCACCAGAACGATAGACCTCCTCGATAATGTAAGGACCTTCCCATTTAGAGAGAAGTTTTCCTGCAAAAAATCTTAAACGAGAGTTGAATAATAACACATAATCACCTACGTTAAACTCACACTTTTGTATCCTTTTGTCATGCCAGCATTTGACTTTTTCTTTAAATAGCTTGGCATTCTCATAGGCTTGGGTTCTCCATTCATCAAGTGAGCTAATATCAAACAACCTCTTCTCACCGGCAAGTTTGAATTCATAGTTGAGCTCTTTAATAGCACAATATGCTTTATGTTCAAGTTCTAGAGGTAAATGACAAGCTTTTCCATAAACCATCTTATGTGGAGACATACCCATATGATTTTTGTAAGCAGTTCTATAGGCCCATAATGCATCATCAAGTTTTGTGGACCAATTCTTTCTAGATCTATTGACAGTCTTTTGCAAAATTAATTTGAGCTCTCTATTGCTCAACTCTACTTGACCACTAGACTGCGGATGATAAGGAGATGCGATTCTATGATTAACATCATACTTAGCAAGCATCTTACGGAAAGCACCATGAATAAAATGTGAACCACCATCAGTCATAAGATATTTAGGGACTCCAAACCTCAGAAAAATAACTTCTTTAAGCATTTAAATAGAAGTGTTATTATCAGCATTACTAGTTCGAATAGCTTCTACCCACTTAGTAATGTAATCAACAGCAACTAAAATATGTGTGTAACCATTAGAGGCAGGAAATGGTCCCATATAATCAAAGCCCCAAACATCAAACGGTTCAATAACAAGAGAATAATTCATAGGCATTTCTTGACGTCTACTAATATTACCAATTCTTTGACATTCATCACAAGATAAGGCAAACTTACGAGCATCTTTGAAGAGAGTAGGCCAATAAAAACCAGATTGCAGTACCTTATGTGTAGTTCTATCTCCAGCGTGGTGTCCTCCATATGATTCAGAGTGACACTTGCATAGGATCTGTTCCTGTTCATGCTCAGGTACACAACGTCTAATAACATCATCTACTCCTTCTTTATAAAGGTGTGGGTCATCCCAGAAGTAATGTCTTAAATCATAAAAGAACTTTTTCTTTTGCTGGTATGTGAAACTAGGAGGTATGAATTTAGCAACAATGTAATTAGCATAACCAGCATAGCAAGGAGCAGTACGAGAAGCAGTAACGACTGCTAATTGTTCATCAGGAAAGCTATCATCAATAGGCAGTGGGTCATCAAGAACATTCTCTAACCTAGACAAGTTGTCTACAACGGGGTTCTCATCTCCCTTTGTATCAATAATATGCAAATCAAATTCTTGGAGCAGGAGAACCCATCTAATGAGTCTAGGCTTAGCATCTTTCTTTTCCATAAGATATTTAATAGCAGCATGATCAGTGTGAATAGTAACTTTGGAATCAACAATATAAGGTCTAAACTTATCACATGCAAACACAACTGCTAAGAATTCTTTTTCAGTAGTAGTATAATTTCTCTGGGCAGTATCAAGAGTCTTACTAGCATACTGGATAACATTCAATTTCTTATCAACTCTTTGCCCTAGAACAACACTTACAGCATAATCACTAGCATCACACATAATTTCAAAGGGTAAATTCCAATCAGGTGGCTGAACAATAGGTGCAGTGATCAAAGCTTTCTTAAGTATTTCAAATGCTTCTATGCAATCATCATCAAAGACAAAAGGAATATCTTTTTGTAATAAATTGGTCATAGGCCTAGAGATTTTAGAAAAGTCCTTAATGAACCTCCTATAAAAACCGGCATGACCAAGGAAACTTCTTATACCTTTTATGTCCTCGGGACATGGCATCTTTTCAATAGCATCAACTTTAGCCTTATCAACTTCAATACCTCTCTCGGAAATCTTATGCCCCAGGACAATGCCTTCATTAACCATAAAGTGACACTTTTCCCAATTCAAGATGAGACTAGTGTCTTTGCATCTCTGCAAAACTCGATCAAGGTTGCTCAAGCAATCATCAAAAGAGGATCCATAAACGGAGAAGTCATCCATGAATACCTCACAAATACTTTCACAAAAGTCAGAGAATATAGCCATCATGCATCTTTGAAAGGTAGCAGGTGCATTACATAAACCAATAGGCATACGTCTATAAGCAAAAGTACCGAAAGGGAAAGTAAAAGTAGTTTTTGATTGATCCCCCACTGACATAGGTATTTGAGAGAAACCAGAATAACCATCTAGAAAGCAAAAATGTGTGTGTTTGGATAGTCTTTCTAGCATTTGATCAATAAAAGGTAAAGGGTAATGATCTTTCTTAGTAGCTTTATTTAATTTACGGAAATCAATTACCATCCTATAACCTGTAATAATTCTTTGTGGGATCAATTCATCTTTATCATTAGGAATGACAGTAATACCTCCCTTTTTAGGAACACAATGGACAAGGCTTACCCAATCACTATCAGCAACGGGATAGATTATACCAGCCTCAAGGAGCTTTAGTATCTCCTTTCTTACCACTTCTTTCATCTTGGGATTCAGTCGTCGTTGAGGATCTCTAACTGGTTTAGCATCGGCCTCCAAATTAATTTTGTGTTGGCATAACTTGGGACTAATGCCCGTGAGATCATCTAGAGTATATCCAATAGCAACACGGTGCTTCTTCAGAGTTTTCAATAATCTTTCTTCTTCTTGCTCTGAAAGGTTAGCACTAATAATAACATGATATATTTTCTTTTCATCAAGATAAGCATACTTAAGATTGTCAGGTAATGGTTTGAGTTCAAACACGGGATCACCCTTGGGTGGAGGGGGATCCCCAAGAATTTCAACGGAAAGGTTGTGTTTCAGCATAGGTTCCTGTTTAAGGAACACTTCATCTATTTCCCTTCTTTCCTTCATAAACATATCGTTTTCATGGTCCAAAAAAAATGTTCTAACGGATTAGTAGGAGGCACGGCAATGGAAGCAATACCAATAATCTCATCCTTACTAGGTGATTCTCTATCACGAGGTTGTCTATGAAACTTAGCAAAATTAAACTCATGAGACATACCCTCTAAGCCAATTGTAACAGTATCCTTTTCACAATCAATCCTAGCATTAATTGTATTCAAGAAGGGTCTACCAAAAATAATGGGACAAAAATCATCTTATGGGGAACCAAGAACAAGAAAATCAGCAGGATATTTAACCTTCCCACACAAGACTTCAACATCTCTAACTATCCCAACTAGTTTAATGGTATCCCTATTAGCAAGCTTAATAGTAACATCAATACCTTCCAATTCAACGGGTGCAATGTCATGCATAATTTCTTTATATAAGTCATAAGGTATTTCACTAGCATTAGCACCCATATCACATAAGCCATGATAACAATGATCTCCTATTTGAGCAGAAATAACAGGCATGCCTACAACAGGTCTATGTATCTTAGTATCTGGTCTAGCAATATTAGCAGTCTCACCACATAAATAAATAACATGCCCATCTAAATCATCATCCAAGAGATCTTTAACCGTAGCAATACTAGGTTCAACTTTGATTTGCTCAGGAGGGGTATAAGTCCTAGTATTACTCTTACGGACAACAGTCGAAGTTTTAGCATGATCCTTTATCCTAACAGGAAAAGGAGGTTTCTCAACATAAGTAGTAGGAACAATAGGATCACTATAGGTGATAGTCTTTTCTTCAAATGTAATAGGTGCAACTACTTTTACTTCAACGGGAGGATTATATTTAAACCACTTCTCCTTAGGGAGATAAACATGAGTAGCAAAAGATTCACAGAAAGAAGCTACTATCTCAGAGTCAAGTCCATATTTAGCGCTAAATCCACGAAAAGCATCGGTATCCATAAAAGATTTAACACAATCAAACTTAGGTGTCATACCTGACTCCTTACCATCGTCGGAATCCCAATCTTCAGAGTTGCGTTTAATCCTTTCCAATAAGTCCCATTTGAATTCAATAGTCTTCAGCATATAAGAACCAGCACAGGAAGTATCGAGCAAGTTGCGAGCATTGAGAGAAAGCCGAGCATAAATTTTTTGAATAATCATTTCTTTGGAGAGCTCATGATTGGGGCATGAATATAACATTGATTTGAGCCTCCCCCAAGCTTGGGCGATGTTTTCTCCTTTGTGAGGCCAGAAATTATATATGTAATTACGATCACGATGAACAAGATGCATAGGATAGAACTTCTGGTGAAATTCCAACTTCAATCGTTTATAATTCCAAGATCTCGTATCATCACATAGCCTATACCATGTCAATGCATCTCCCTTCAAAGATAAAGGGAAGACCTTCCTTTTGACAACATCATCGGGAACACCTGCAAGCTTAAATAATCCACAAACTTCATCCACAAAGATAAGGTGTAAATCGGGATGCAATGTTCCATCTCCTGCAAATCTATTAGCTAGCAGTTTCTCTATCATACACGAAGGAATCTCAAAGTAAACATTTTCAAAAAGTTCAGTAGGTTGAGGAGCAACTCTTTGCTCTTCTGGTCGGGGTGAAGATACCCCGAACAAGCCCCTCAAAGGATTAGTTTCCATAGTGACAAGTAACAGAAAATTTCAGCACACTATATAAATGTTTCCTTACCAAGTTCCACTCACCAAAAGCGCTACACTCCCCGAAAACGGCACCAGAAAAGAGTCTTGATAACCCACAAGTGTAGGGGATCTATCGTAGTCCTTTCGGTAAGTAAGAGTGTTGAACCCAATGAGGAGCAGAAGGAAATGATAAGTAGTTTTCAGTAAGGTTTTCTCTACAAGCACTGAAATTGTAGGTAATAGAGAGTTTTGTGATAAGATAAATTGTAACGAGTAACAAGCAATGAAAGTAAATAAAGTGCAGCAAGGTGGCCCAATCCTTTTGTAGCAAAGGATAAGCCTGGACAATTTCTTATAATGAGAAAAGAGCTCCCGAGGACACATGGGAATTATCGTCAAGCTAGTTTTCATCATGCTTATGATTAACCCCTATTGCAAGCATCCGCAACTACAAAAGAAGTATTAAGGTAAACCTAACCACATCATTAAACATATGGATCCAAATCATCCCCTAACGAAGTAACGCATAAACTAGGGTTTAAGCTTCTGTCACTCTAGCAACCCATCATCTACTTATTACTTCCCAATGCCTTCCTCTAGGCCCAAATATTGGTGAAGTGTCATGTAGTCCATGTTCACATAACACCACTAGAGGAAAAGACAACATACATCTCATCACAATATCGAACGAATACCAAATTCACATGACTACTAATAGCAAGACTTCACCCATGTCCTCAGGAACAAACATAACTACTCACAAAGCATATTCATGTTCATAATCAGAGGAGTAATAATATGCATTAAGGATCTGAACATATGATCTTCCACCAAGTAAATCAATTAGCATCAACTACAAGGAGTAATCAACACTACTAGCAACCCACAGATACCAATTTGTGGTTTGATACAAGATTGGATATAAGAGATGAACTAGGGTTTTGAGAGGAGATGGTGCTGGTGAAGATGTTGATGGAGATTGACCCCCTCCCGATGAGAGGATCGTTGGTGATGACATGGTGATGATTTCCCCCTCCCGGAAGGAAGTGTCCCCGACAGAACAGCTCTGCTGGAGCTCTAGATTGGTTCCGCCTCGTGGCGGCGGAGTTTCGTCCTGTAAGCTTGCCCACAATTTTTCCAGGGTAAAATCCTTCATATAGCAGAAGATGGACACCGGAGGGCCACCAGGGGGCCCAGGAGACAGGGGGCGCGCCCAATAGGGGTGGGCGCGCCCCCACCCTCCTGGCCAGGGTGTGGGCCCCCTGAGGTGTTTCTTCCGCTCAATAATTCTTATTAATTCCAAAATTAAGTTTCGTGGAGTTTCAGGATTTTTGGAGCAGTGCAGAATAGGTTTCCAATATTTGCTCCTTTTCCAGCCAGAATTCCAGCTGCCGGCATTCCCCCTCTTCATGGTAAACCTTGTAAAATAAGAAAGAATAGCCATAAGTATTGAGATATAATGTGTAATAACATCCCATAATGCAATAAATATTGATATAAAAGCATGATGCAAAATGGACGTATTGCCCCACCCCACTGCTTGGCTACGATGGCGGACGACACAACCCTTTGTCGTCCGCTTCTATGAAGCAGACGGCAAAGAAGGCCTTTGTTGGCACTCGTTCGGCCGGACATTTTGCCGTTCGCTGGCGAACGGCAAAGGAATTTTCTATTCGCTGGCGGACGGCAAAGGAATTTGCCGTCCTCCATCCATGCATTTGCCGTCCGCCATGGCAGACCGCAAAGAAGCTGATTCCATTAGTGTTTCTAGACCGGCACCGAGAGAGAACTTTAAAGAGTGTAAATTAATAAACCTGAGAAGAAGCAGTTGTTGACCGTGGCCTACCCCATCTCTCGGTGCCGGTCAACTTCCAAGATCGTAGGGGCCACCAGATAGCCCATGCATATACATGTGATGGCCTCGTTTGAGAGCACAACAAGTTTCGAGGCCAACGGAGCAACATGACCCACACTTCCTACACAAACCGGACACATTCCCTCTCGATACCCATCGACTATCTCGAAGAACGGGCCTAGACTTGATCTGTCATCTCGTGATGACATGCACTAACACGGAGGAGCAGTTATTCACCGTGGACTACACCCTCTCGATGCTGATCAATGCCCTAGACCGCCGGGGCTACCGGATGGG
>NC_041393.1:45351761-45361729 GCF_002162155.2 Triticum dicoccoides
CGTGTGGCCCATGCATATGCGTGCATGGGTGGTGTACTATTTGAATAAGCAACACATGTCCTTGACGTGGCACGTGCCTCACAAACCACACACAGGGGGCAGGAACATCGAGGACCGGCTGCGTTCGTCCCAGAGATAGAGTCTTCGGAGGGTGATCCCATGACAGAATGAGCCTAGACTTGGTCTGTCATCTCACGATGACATGCAATAACACGAAGAAGCAGTTATTCCCCATGGCCTACCCCCTCTAGGTATCGAACAACACCCTAGACCGCCGGGGCCACCGGAGGGGTGTTGGCCTCTAGAACCGGGTGAGGCCCATCTGAAAAAGAAAACACAAGACGGTAATTATGATGTCCTAAGGTTGTTTGCCAAGCATGGAAGAAAGCAACACAAAAAAGTATAATGCATATTATCAAGAATGCACAAGAAGGAAAGAGATATAGGTTAGATGCTTTATCAAGAGGTTCTCTCGGAAACAGTGGCCATTACCGAGAGCCGATAATCGACCCTCGGTAACCACTGCTCTAATTTTTTCCTTCTCTTTGTGTTTTTATTTGGCACTATCTTTTTTGTATCTCATATTTCATATGTTTCTACGACCAAAGTTTGAAAATTCCATTACTTTTGATGATTTTTTTTTGATAAAAGACTTTTGATGCACTCATATATATAAGCTTTTTGGGTTAGATTTGTTCAAAACTCAACTTTAAAGAGTGTAAAGTAAAAAACATGATAAGAAGCAGTTGTTGACCGTGGCCTACCCCCTCTCTCGGTGTCGGTCAACTTCCTAGACCGTCACTGAGAGAGAACTTTAAAGAGTGTAAAGTAAAAAACATGAGAAGAAGCAATTGTTGACCGTGGCATACCCCATCTCTCGGTGCCGGTCAACTTCCTAGAACGGCACCGAGAGAGAACTTTAAAGAGTGTAAAGGAAAAATCATGAGAAGAAGTAGTTGTTGACCTTGGCCTGCCTCTTCTCTTAGTGCCGGTCAACTTCCTAGACCGTAGGGGCCACGGGATAGCCCGTGCATATACATGTGATGGCCTCCTTTGATAGCATAAGAAGTTTCGAGGCCAACAGAGCAACAGGAACCGCACTTCCTGCACAAACCGCACACATTCCCTCTCGATACCCATAGACTATCTTGAAGAACAGGCTTAGACTTGGTCTGTCATCTCATGATGACATGCACTAGCACGGAGAAGCAGTTATTCGCCGTGGACTACACCCTCTCGGTGCCGATCAACGCCCTAGACCGCCAGGGCCACCGGATGGGTGCTCGATATAGATATAGCCCGAGGGGGAGGGCACCCCAACATGCGTGTGGCCCATGCATATGCATGCAGGGGTGGTGTGCTATTTGAATAATCAACGTACGTCCTTGACGTGGCACATGCCTCACAAACCACACACACGGGGCAGGAACATCGAGGACCGGCTGCGTTTGTCCCTGAGATAGAGTCTTCGGTGAGTGATCCCGTGACAGAACGGGCCTAAACTTGGTCTGTCATCTCACGATGACATGCACTAACACAAAGAAGCATTTATTCACCATGGACTAGACCATCTTGGTGCCGAACAATGCCCTAGACCGCCGGGGCTACCGGATGGGTGCTCGATCTAGAGACCGCCCGAGGGGGGGGGGAGGTCACCCTTACATGCGTGTGGCCCATGTATATGCATGTAGGGGTGGTGTGCTATTTGAATAAGCAACACACCTCCTTGACGTGGCACGTGCCTCACACCACAAACATGTGCGAGAACATCGAGGATCGACTGCGTTCGTCCCCGAGTAGGGATGGACTGACGAGTAGCTCGGCTCGTTAAGCTCGTACTCGCTAAGCTTGTGCTCGTTAAGGCTCGGCTCGTTAAGCTCGTTAAGATTAACGAGCAGAAAACCCTGTTCGGCTTGGCTCATTTGAAGCTCGTTAAGCTCGTGAGCGCTCGCGAGCGCTCGTTAACAGATTATAATGTGTTACAATATACATGATGAATGCGTAGGTATGGTTTCCAAGATAAAGTATTATGACTAAGAAAAGAGATGAAGTAGTATGTTGCCTCATATGTCGATTAGATTAAATAGATGGGTTGAGGTGCTACAAAAAGTTTGTCACATAATATGAAAATATATGTTGTGTTGTTACTAACGAGTTTAACGAGCTACTCGTGAAACTCGTTAGTTCGCTTGTTAAGCTCGTTAAGCTTAACGAGCTAAAATCAATGATTGGCTCTGTTCATTAAGAAGCGAGCTACGAGCTTAACGAGCCGAACTATCGAGCGCTCATTAAGCTCGCGAGCTACGAGCTTTTGGTCCAGCCCTGGACCCCGAGACAAAGTCTTCGGTGGGTGATCCCGTGACAGAACGAGCCTAGACCTGGTCTGTCATCTTGCATTGACATGCACTAACACGAAGAAGCAGTTATTCCCCGTGGCCTACCCCCTCTAGGTGCCGAACAACGCCCTAGACCGTCGGGACCATCGGAGGGGTGCCGTTCTCTAGAACCGGGCGAGGCCCATCTTAAAAAGAAAACACAAGACGGTAATTATGAGGCATGGAAGAAAACAACAACAAAAAGTATTATACATATTATCGAGAATGCACAAGAAGGAAAGAGATGTAGGTTAGATGCTTTACCGAGAGTGCTCTCGGAAAAAGTGGCCATTGCCGAGAGCCGCTAATCGACCCTCGGTAACCACTTCTCTACCGAGAGTCCTCTCGTCATAACTGCAACAACCAAGTGCCTTCAGCTCCTAGCGCATGCCTCTTTGCTGAGTTCCGCCCTCGGTAAAGTTTTGTTCCCAGTTCTGTTCATACTGTTTTTTTCTCGAGTCGTTGCAGCAAAAACATTTATACAATACTCAAACTTGCATTTCAAGTCACACAGGTTAACAACAAACTCACATAAGCATTAATCCATAAATAGTTCAAACAAGCTTCATTTTGAATTACAAAGTAGCTCTTTAGTACAAGTGCCTACTTACTAATTAAACAACAAAGTGGTCTAAATGCATGCACCATATGATAAAAAGCAACACCACAATTATGACAAACTAAAAGAGAATTATTAAGTTCTTCAATCCACTGAACCAGCTAAGCTGTGTCTGGCTTGCACCATTGCGTAATTCAGTTTTTCTCTTTTGCTTAAGCAAATACTGGTTGTAATGATACTCTACCATCTCTCTGTTGTTGAATGATTCGTGGGAGTTGCCTTCATAATGAAGTATTTGTTCATTGCATTCCGGCCATGAATCGTAGACTCCTGGACATCGTCCTCTTTACACCACATACCACTTTATCTACAAAAGAACAAGAAATAAGGCACATCATACACAATCAACATAAGCATTCATCACTCGTACAATCAAAAGCATCGCAAGTGGCCATCCAAGTCCATATCAGGAGGTACATAACTATACCACTAGGTGACTACTCTGAGGTGTAGTCGGCAAAACTAGTGATCATCGAGTTAGAGAACGTGGGGGTACCCCCCACAGTGGAGGACCAAGCATCGTCAGAAATGATGGTCCGTGGACTCAATGACTCCTTACGTGGTGTAGCCTTGCCCTCCTTAGCTGGGGGATTCTTCTTGGCTAGATCCACAAAAAACTTCATTACGATCAGCTGTGGGTTTTTCTCAAGGAGTGCCTCCAAGCGGTCCTGGGCGCTCTTCTCCGTGTCCGTGGAGTCGACCTTAATGGAAGCTTCGCCATTAGAGGAAGCCATAGCCAAAAAATCGATCGATGCTAACATCTTTCATCAGTCAATGGAAAATAACATAAGAATCAAACATCAAAGATATAACATGAAGAGCTCACATAGATCGACCACCATTATCAAAAGTTGATTTTCGTCCTCCAAGAACAACTGTCATCGACACTCTCTCATGTATATACGGTGGACACTCTCGCTGGTTGTGGTATATATGGTGGACACTCTCTCATGGGTATTTCAACTTTCGGTGATGGTTGAGCTGGGTGAGCCCCTCGTGCATTATCAAGATATAACATGAGGAGCTCACACAAATCAACCGTCATCGCTCAAAAGTTGATTTTTCTTCCTCCAAGAACAACTCTCATTGTCGTGGAATTAACAAGTCAGATGTCCTCATTAAATGACTTAGTCGTAGAGCCATCGCGATGGGTTAGCTTGAAGGGGTTAAACTGGACTAGACACACGGGAGTTTTATACTAGTTCAGCCCCTTCGATGAAGGTAAAAGCCTACGTCTAGTTGTGATGGGATTGATTGGGTTTCGATGACCAAGGAGCAAACACGCTTTGCCTGGGTCTCGAGCTGTTCTTTCTTGTCCCTGAACCGCCGCCAGGTCATCCCTTTATATACATAGGTTGACGCCCGACCGGTCTACAAAGTCCCGAGGCCGACTCATACAAGTGTTCGGCTCGGTCTCTCCTTTCCTAACTTACAATACAAGTTACATAATCATGGCGGTTTACGACTATGGTTCCTAATTCGCCTTTGGGCTCCGGGCCTCTAAGTTTCATCAGTAAAGCGCCATCTTCTAGGTCTTTGTGGGCTTTAATATAGTTGAGGGTGAACCGGGCCCTCCTAGCCGGTTTACACTCAGTAGTTATATCCCCAACACTCATCGACACTCTCACATATATATAGTGGACACTCTCGCTGGTGGTGGTACAAATGGTGGACACTCTCTCACGCACTACTAGGGAAAAACTTATACACAGAATCTTAGCAGCAGCGCGCCTCAAAAAGAAGTGCTACTGCTAATTAGCAGTAGCGTGGGTAAGCAATACTCGCTACCGATACATATTTAGCAGTAGCGCACGTAGGATAACCCGCGCTGCTGCAAAGATCGACCGAAAGTATCCACCAACCTAAGTTTAGCAGCAGCGCGGTGTCATGACACGCGCTACTGCTAACACAGTAGTAGTAGCACGCTTTTACTCAGGTCGCTGCTGCTAATTTTGAAATTGGGCACACTGTTGGCCCCGCTTAGCAGTAGCGCGTGTGGGGAAAGCGCGCTGTTGCTACGCTCTTATCAGTAGCGTGTTTTACCTCCCGCACTACTGCTAAGCCACAACACACCACCACCTTTTCCCCACCCGTCCTCCCCTCCCCCATCTCCTCTCTTCCCTTTCCCCTACCTCCCACATCCTCCCTCTCTCACTGTTCTTCTTCCTCAATACTTATTCCACCATTACTCTCCCTCTTCTACCTTCTTTTCTCTCTCTTCATTACTCCTAGCTAACTACACCACCTCCATTAATGCATCTCCTTTCTCTTTTTCCTTCCCACTCCACTAGTTGAAGTTGTCTCCCTCCTAATTAGCTAGCTAGGTAGATGTAGCATTTAGTTAAGTGACCTATTTGCCCCTAACTACATCTATCTTTGTCAAGAAGAGCTTTGTGCACTTTTGATCTCCCTACCGCATCATCTCCATCGTGTGCTCGATCTCGAGATAGAGGTGATTAAAATGTCATGCTTTTGCAAACTGGAAATATGTTTATGTGTGTGTGATATGATAATTGGGAGACATGAAGGAAATTGTGTGTGTGGCATGAGTTGACGCCAAATTGTGCTTTTGAGTTGCCTATGTTTTGCCGGAATGTCGATTTATTTCCGTTTCGGCGAATTCTGGGCAAACTCTAGATCTATATATGTCCTATTGTTAGGGAAGGTCATGCCGAATTTTTGTATGACTTTGATGCATGCACGCATTTTTATAATCAATTTGTTTATTATTACCGTGCATACGTTCACGATGGTCAATGGAACGATGGTGGACAGGTGGTTGCGGTTGGCAATGCAGGACATGAAAGAAAATAATCGGACAGAGGTTTTATGTCCGTGTCGAAAATGCAAAGGAATAGTTTGGCTCGACCCCCATGATGATCGTCATGTCGAAGCGCACCTGCTCATGACTGGTTTCACGTATGGCTATACTCGGTGGATATTGATGATGAGGATGACAATGTTGAGGACGCCGACAGGGCAGGCAATGACGACACGGGGCAAGATGAAGAGATGATCGATAATGGTGGCGGAGAAGAGGCCGGACATGGCGGCGGAGAAGGGGCTGGACATGTCGGAGGAGAAGGGGCCGGGCATGGCGGCGGAGAAGGGGCCGGACATGGCGGCGGAGAAGGGGCCGGACATGTCGGAGGAGAAGGGGCGGGCATGGCGGTGGAGAGAACGTGGACTCCACGCAGCAGAGTTCGTCGGTACTAAGTTCAATCGTGCGGGACCCTCATCTTCAAGCACTGCTTTGCAAGGACACGACTACTGAGAGAGATGCTTCTAGAGAGGAGGCTAAGCTGGAGCAACTGGTGGTAGACTCGAACACTCATTGTATGATGGTTGCAATCCTGAGGTGACCCGCTTGAGTTTCACGCTCCAACTCCTAAAGACGAAGGCTAAAAACAAATGGACCGACACTAGCCTCGATGAGCATCTCAAGTACCTAAAGGATGTTCTTCCCGCGGGGAATCTATGTCCTATTAGTGTTGATGAGGCCAACAAGATCGTGTGCCCTCTTGATCTGCCGCACGTTAGATACCATGCATGCATCAACGATTGCATAGTTTATCGAAAGGAGCACGCGGAAAAAACAAGCTGTCAGGTGTGCAATGCTTCTCGACACAAGAAGGCTAGGAAGAAATGTCCCAAGAAAGTTGTATGGTACTTACCGATCACTCCCCGTCTCCAGCGGTATTTCGTAGATCCCAAGGAAGCAAAGCTAATGAGCTGGCACGCGGAGAGGAAGAAGCCCGACGATGGAGATGATCTGAAGCTGAGACACATCAAAGATGGAAGCCAGTGGAGAGCGTTGAACAGCTTCTATTGGTATTTCAAATGAAATGCAAGGAACGTCATGCTCGGCATGTGTACCAATGGCATGAATCCGTTTGGGAACCAGAACACCAACCATAGCACATGGCCCGTGTTTGTATGGATGTACAACCTCGCCCTGGTTGTGCATGAAGTCGAAGTACATTCAAATGAGCATGTTGATTCAAGGGCTAAAACAACCAGGAAATAATATTAATTTGTATCTGGGGCTACTTCAAGAGGAGTTATGCACGTTATGGAAAACACCGGCCAAGACATGGGACGCCAGCAAAGGCGAGTATTTCTACATGAGAGCCGCGCTGATCATGACGGTGCACGACTATCTCGGTTATGAATATGTCGCAGGCCAGGTGTGCCATGGATATTGCAGATGCATGCGGTGCATGGATGATACGACGTCTCAGCAGCTAACGTCAAGGAAAGATGGCGGGTCTTGGAAAATCGTGTACATGGGGCATCAAAGATGGCTCAAACAGGACGACCCGTGGAGAAACCGCGGAGATCTATGCAATGGTCACGCTGAGCATCGAGGACCTCCACATAAGCAGAGCGGCGCCGAAATCGATGAGCTGTTTAAAAACTTGAAGGAGTGCCCCGCGCCAAGAAAGATGATGAAAAAGGCGTCGGAGCCACTGCTGAAGGTATGGAAGACGAGGTATGTGTTCTTGGACTTGGAGTACTAGCACAAACTCGATACACCTCATTGCCTTGATCAAATGCATATCTGTAAGAATGTCCTTGAGAGCTTGCTCGCGACACTGATGAACATGCCGGATAAAACCAAGGATGGGCCGAAGGCAAGAAAAGACTTGCAAGATTTGAATATCAGGGAAGATCTGCACAAGCCGCCCCGTAAAAAATCAGACGAGACAGAGACGGAGACAGAGGCACTAGAGAAGAAGGGCAAGAAAATAAAGAAATAGGATGATGTCCCCCCTTCTTGCTTCACCCTAAGTCAGGCTGAGATCAATCTATTATTTAAGTGCCTTACCGGAGTCAAAGTTAGTTCCGGTTACTGTAGCAAGATAAGCAGATATCTAGACACGGACAAGAAAAGGTTCAGTGGGATGAATTCCCATGACTTTCATGTGATGATGATGCAGATACTACTTGTTACCCTTAGAGGGGTAATGGACAAGCACGTCCGTGACACGCTTATTGGTCTCTCCAATTTTTTCAACGTCATCTCTCGAAAGTCGATCAGTGTGAAGCAGCTTCGAAGGCTACAGGAAGAGATCGTTGTGATACTGAATGAGCTTGAGATGTACTTCCCGCCTGCATTCTTTGACGTGATGGTGCATTTTTGTGTCCATATTTTGGACGACAAAATAGACCTGGGGCCTTCATTCCTACACAACATGATGCCGTTTGAGAGGATGAATGGGATCATCAAAGGATTCATTCGTTCGTAACATGTCCCATCCGGATGGAAGCATCGTCCAGGGCTATGTAACACAAGAGTGCATCTCTTTCTGCGAGAATTTTCTATATGGTGCAGACCAGCCGCCTGGTGTTAGTGTTGGTTTGCCCGTTAACAAGCACGATGGGAGGCTCGAAGGAGAAGGTCACTCCAACGGTTGCAGGGAACTGCACGTGGCATACTCAGATCAACACAACGACTTTGATAGAGGAAACTTGGTAGTGCTACAACACCTAGACGAGGTAGATCCTTTCGTGGCACTACACATAGAAATTATCGCAAAGAAGTATCGTGACCGGGGGGTATGCAGGACAGACGTCGAAGTTACTAGAGAGCACAACTCCACTTTCCTACATTGGGTCAAAGAGCATATTATTGCTAATCCCCTGGAGGAGGGCTCTAAGGACAGATTGCCCATATACGCCTTAGAACATGGCCCCTCCCCCAACCTCGTAACCTATCAGGCATACGATATCAACGGATACACATTCTACACGGAGGCCAAAGATATGGACAGTGATGATTAGAACTCAAGGGTGACAATGGAATGCATGACCGACAGCGACAATGGTGCAACTGAAAGACTTTGTGGAAGGGTCGAGGAGATATGGGAGCTTGACTACTCTATAGTGCACAACACGATGAAGTTCCGTGTCAGATGGGCTAAGAATGTCGAAAGAGAAAACTGGAATTTTACTACCATGACTATACCCGACGCCAAGAGCACTACCGTGAACGCTATCGCAAAAAACAAGCCATGGGTACATGCTAAGCACGTGACACAATGCTTCTTCATAACCGACCCGCGCAATTCCAGCCGTGTTGTCGTGAGGAGAGGCAAAAGGAACATCATTGGAATGGATGGAGTCACCAACGAGGAAGACTACGATCAGTACGGCAACCCAATAAGGGAAGATGACGATAATGATGAACTATTCATCGAAAGAAGAATCAATACTACATTACCTAAGAAAAATCGTACTCCATGGAAAAGGCAAAGTCACAATGAGGGGCTCAATTATTCTTCAAGAACAAGAAGGGAAAGAAGCTGACTCAAAAACGAAAACGTCAACGCTGAGGAACCGTATGTTATCGGTCAAATGATGTAATATATATGTTACTATTTTGTATACCTACTTAGCCATTATTATGCATGGGTCCAATGATGTAATATATATGTTCCTATTTTATATACATACTTAACCGTCAAATGATGCAATATATATCGCCTTCCCTTCATTCAATGCTCTCAGAAAAGAAAAGTGAGAGAAAATAAAGGAAAAGAAAATAGAAGGAAACAAACAGGAAAACTGTTATATAGGTACTGGTTATAGCAGCAGTGCTTTTGTGAGAAAAGAGCTACAGCTAGTCAAGATACCAGTAGCGGTTTCTAAGAAAACCGCCATAGCTACCTGTAGTAGCTATAGCGCGTTTCTCCTAAACGCGCTACTGCTATTCCCACTTAACCCCCAAAATCCCCACTCATCTCTTCGTCCCGCCTCTTTTCCCCCAAATCCACACTCTCTCTTCCCCCGTCACGCCATCGAAGCCCTGCCCTCGCCATGCCACTACCCTCGCCGCGCCCTGCGCTCGCCGCGGCCCTGCACTCGCCGCGGCCCTACACTCGCCCCCGACTCCGATCTCGACCCTGGCGCCGGCTCCGGCCCCGGCCCCGACCCCGTCTCCGTCCCCGGTGCTCGCCCACGGCCCCGGCCCC
>NC_041393.1:45362035-45371674 GCF_002162155.2 Triticum dicoccoides
GACCCCCTCCCAACCTCGGCCATCGTCGGGCCTGCACCCTCTGTAAGCCCCCACCGCACCTCCTCTCTCTGGTAGCTAGTGTTCTTTGGTTAATTTAGTTAGGTTTTAGTTAGGGCAGATGGTTAATTAGGTTATATATTTAGTTATGAATTTAGCAAGGTTTTTTCTTCAACTTATGTATTTTTCTTCCTTTTATATGCAAATTTGAAGTGGACATATGATATGTGGACATGTGATGTTTTGGACATGTCATATTTGAAATTTGGACATGTCATTTGGACATGATGATTATGTGCAGGGTAAATGATACGAGTGGCCTATGTTACGCCGGAATGTTGATTCATTTCCATACTAGTGAATTTCAGGCGCTCGATATGTCCATTTTTTTAGCAAAGGTCATGCCGATATTTTCCGTGAATTTTGGCATGATTTGTACTAGATGGTAGGCATATCGAGTGCTGGGAGTTGTGGGGAAACGACATTCCGGCAAACATAAATTTCTTTTTTATGTCATTTATCATTTTTTTTCATAGTTTTAGAATTAAACGAGGAGACTTAATCATAGGAAATATGTCGAACAACGAAGAAACTGGGCCTTCTGACCAAGATGCAGACGAGATGGATTTTGAGGGTGAACAAGAGTACCTCGACCATTTGACTGCTAAGCAAAGCCAAGGTTTGCAGGTCGGCCTCGATGATGGTACTGACACCGACATCGACATCGACGGCGCCAGCACCAATGGCGGCACTGAGACCGATGGCGGCACCAAGACCAGCGGGGAAGGTACCGGCAGGGAAGATACCGACGGGGAAGGTACCGATGCTGATGCCTCTACCAAAAAGAAGAAGCAGAAGAAGTAGAGGATACAAAAACCTAACAAACTAGGGAATGGACGACTGGTGATCACAAAGATGGCACCTGGCAATTTTGAGCCATTAGAGCCGGAAGAACCTCGCAAGTGCTATGGGAACCAAGTCGGATGCATCCTACGGTAATGCGCGAGCATCAACGATGATGACTTAAGGAGTAAAGAACATTTGACGCAGTTGCTCCTGACGAAGTTGCATAAGAGATTCAAGTCCCCGATCGGGATGACAACATAGAACAACCGTGGGATGATCCGAAGATGAAAAAGATTAACAATCATGCCATGGGCATGTTCAGCAATGATTTGGCCTCCTAGAATGGGAGAGTGAAAAGAGCTATTGAGGCTGAGGAACCCCTGTCCAACATTCTGGAGGAAAATCCGACACTTACGGGAGAGGAGTTCAAAAAGTTCATGGACACTTGCGCTACCGAGGCAGCCAAGGTTAAGGCTGCGAAATTCAAGAGCCTTCAGCAAAGTAACACGGGGAAGCATCACCTTGGAAGCCGTGGCTACCTCAGTAAAAGGCCCATATGGGTCTCCCAGACCCTTTCGTGAAGTTCACCAACCCCTTGGAGTGTGCCTTCATCAGGGCCCGCTACAAGTGGGACAAGGAAAAGAATGTTTTTTACACGGACCAAATCACAAGGAAATTGATCAGACTATTGGTAATTATTCTTTTACCACCTTACATTTAGCTCCAGATCTAGTCGACTATACATTCCTAAACGGTTCACGCTCCTTCCGTAGGAGAAGCAACACCAGCTTGCAGCCGAAATCCCTACTTCTCCGATGAGGCCCAAGTGGGACACCCCTCTCAATCGGGCCTTGAACGAACTTAAGGGACTCCCTTTGGACCAGCGGCCGCAATATGGTCGTGTGCACGGAGCTGGAGATGGTGCCACATGGAAGGTGTTTTACAACAAGGGCCCGGAGGCCAAGAAGCAGAAAAAGAAGTTTAGTCAGGCGGACATCGACGAGAAGCTGAAGCTTGCGGTCGAGAAAAAAGCAACTGAGGACGCGAAAAAATCAGCCGAGGAGAAAAATGAGTATGCAGCTGTAACTGCCTGCAGAAATGATTTTGCTACTAACTTGGTTCAAGCTATCATCAACTGGACGAAGGAAAATCCAGACAAGACGGTACATGATTTCTCGTTGCCCAGTTTCGTTGGGAGAAACTCCGTGAACATCAACACCACCGCACCATCACTTGCTCACGCAACCGGAACTCCTCTCGCACTCGGTCCCGCTCATAGCAGCCCGCTCTCAGTCTCTGGCGCGCTAGGTGGGCCTTTGTCTTTGGCTGCGTTCGATGCCCCCACGGTAATTACATGTCGCACCAACATATATATATATATATATACATATATATATATATATATATAATATTCCATTTTTGTTGCCTTTCAGATGTTTTACGCCACATACAGGTGTTTGCAGGCCGAAGAAACCCCGTGCACCATACTCTACTTGATCAAAGACCAGAAGGTGGACGTGGGAAAGGGGGTGATAATGAACCCCTTGCAACCCACGTCCCACAACCAGCCGATCCCTGCTGGGCACTTCGGGGTTAACTTGTCCAGTGTGAAATCGGGGCACGAGGATTTGCCTCCTCCAGGTTCAGCATGTTAGAGAGGACGACGAGACCCAACCGCGGATTGGAAGCTGCAAGGGTTGGGTGCTGCTATGGCCGAAGAATCTTATTCATCTAGAGCCGACTGAGAGCACACTAATAACCACACATCAACAAGCATGTGCGTAGACCACCACCCCGCCTATGCAATTAAAAGCTCCTGTAGTGCCGGGTGAGAGCAGCGGACGATCTGATGAAGGGGGTGCAATAGTACTGGCTGATGTAATCGGTCCTGCAGAACAAAGAATGGATGATGAGACAGAGGTCGACCTAATGGGTTTCCTCAATACAAACGCGTATGATTGTGACATAGATATGATGATTCAACCATATGACGAATCGGGCTATCAGCATGCTAATGAGGATATGGATGATCTGCCCGGGCAGGAAGGTCGTAGCAAGGATTGCAAGAAGTCTTTCTTCATGAAATCCTCACAAGACACGCCTGAAGATGCCGCCTCAACACAGGCTCAACTAGCCGAGGGTCATACAGTGCTTAGCCGGGCAACACTGGGGTAGGGGGTTAAGGAAGGGTCTGGAAGGTGTTCCCAAGAAAAAGGAGAGGAAGAGATCGGGGAAGATAACTGCCTCCAAACAAGACAGAGCACATAGCAGCCAGACGATGGATTCTAAAGAGCATGTACTCGTGAAAGGTGCGGCGATGTTCCATCTCACGGGCGAGCCGATGCTACCGCCGAAACCGCTGGAGGCACTATCAGGGGATCTCAGGAGACTGCACGACCATGTGCTGTCGACTGAGAAAAGCCTACTAGCGTCGAAGGATCTAGGATATCCGACACACGCGGCTCGTGTGCCTGAGGGGAGGTGCTACATCGACACACGGCCCGTGGAGGTGTTCTTCCTGCGGTTTGACCATATCTTTGAGATGTTTCTGACAAGGCGGCTTGATTATACAATCTTCCGCCTTTTTGCGCTACATATGATCTCCGTCATGAAGAGAAAAGAAGTCCCGCAAATCTATGTGGCGGATCCGTACTACACGCAGGAGTCTTTTTTGAGTCTCGGCGACTTTGAGCGTGAAACTGCTAGGGACTACCTCGAAAACTTCATGGTATAGAATAAGGACCAGGAAATTATCCTCCTGCCTTATCATCCAAAGTAAGTCAATTCCGGACAACCCTTTCGTACATTTCAATCATTCCTTCTCGACCATATGGAGAATAATTTGAGGTGTCTTTTCCCTGCAGCAATGGGCGCGCCATCCTTATTGTTCTTTACCCGCGAGTCTCCCATGCCGTGTATTTCGACCCTTCCAGAGACTACGAGAAGAAGGACTACACCCACATAATGAATATTCTAGATGATGCTCTCCAAGGCTTTAGCATTAGAGGTGGCCACATGCAAATCAAGAAACAAAGGAACAAGAAGATGGTTTTCACGCATAAAACTAACTTCTATTGCATCCAATTCCCAAAACCAAGCAAGAAAGATGGATTCTACATCCTCCATCTCATGATTGAGTTCAGCACGGATCACCAAAAGCTTCGCATGACTGGCAGAAATGATGATCATATCCACAAGTGGGTAGAATCTCATGGACAAGCGGATTATATACTCAGAAGAGATAACTTCTTTCGCATCCAAAGGGACATTGCGACGATCATCATGAAAGAAGTCGTCGATGAGAAGGGGATGTTCCACCACGACCCTATATTGCGAGCTGACGTGTCCGAACTTGCATAGGCAACATCATGACCTCACGCCGTTCAAGATGCTAGGGTCCATCCTAGATGATATGGAAGGATGGAACTTTTGATTTACGATGCCGATGATGATGATATGTGTTGCTTGAACTTGTATACTTTGTATAGCGATGAAACTTTGTGATGTCCACGGTCCCTGCCAAACTTGCGTAATGCTACTTTATTAGTTTGGGTACAATGACCTGCGTACCTCTAGTTAATTAGTTTGTGTACTGTATGTTGCATCTAGTTGCTAACCCTTTCTTTTTCGTGTTGCTCTAGTATATTTTGTTGCATATGATTGTACATCCTCTTGATGAAGATGCATCTCTAACAGGTACCTAGCTTCTTGATGGAGGGATGGCAGTCCTATGTCGTGTCCAAAGGGAAGGTTCCGGGGGTGTACAACGAGTGGCCTGAGTGTCAGGCGCAAGTGAATGGGTACTCGAGCGCCAGCCATAAAGGCTTCAAAAGCAGACAAGAAGGAGAAGCTAGTTACTTGAGGTTCACGCTAGCGCGAGAGAGGACTCATAATCGCCGCCTCATGTACTACATAGTTCCGCTCTCACTCATAGTGATAGCTCTTCTCGCGTATACCTTTGTCTAGATGGATGACGTTGTAGTTGCAAGTATTCGAGACTTGCATGTATCGCTATTTTCGAGATGATGACAAGATACCACTTTGTGTTGGGTGATGATTATGATGAGACTATTTTTATGTATGTGCTATGATTACATTTGTGGTCTCTCAGCCATTTGTATGTGTATCATGATGACATTTGTATGTGCTAAAGATTCTTCTATAAAGCCTGTTCAAATAAAAAACAAATATGCAGAAAAAAAAACTACTAAAATTAGCAGTAGCAAGTGGAGAAAAGTTAGCAGCAGCGCGACAATAGCAGTAGCGCGCACAACAGAAGCGCGCTAGAGCTATTAGCAGTAGTGAGCTTCCAGGAAGAATGCTTCTGCTACACTTGTATAGTAGTAGCGCGGGCGTGCACGCGCTGCTGCTACGGGTTAGCTGTAGCGCCTTATTTGTAGCATTGTGTCCCGAGCTACTGATATACCTAGAACCCGCGGTGCTGCTAGGCTTTTCCCTAGTAGTGACGGGTATTTCAACTTTCGGTGATGGTTGAGCTGGGTGAGCCCCTCGTGCGTTATCAAGATATAACATGAGGAGCTCACACAGATCAACTGTCATCGCTCGAAAGTTGAGTTTTCTTCCTCCAAGAACAACTCTCATCGACACTCTCTCATGTATCTCATCAGTCACATCCACACATAGCATCCATGCATACAACATTATCAACAATTATCTACATTTTTTCTTTTGATAAATAAAAAATGTATCTACATGGCATGCATCCATCTATCAATCCATCCATGCATCTATCAATCCATCATCTATCTATGCATTCATCTATCAATCCATCCATCTATCAATGCATCCATCTATCAATCCATCCATGTATCTATGCATCCATCTATCAATCCATCTATCTATGCACACATGGAGAGGAGGAGGGGCTCACCGGAGGGAGGAGCTCGGTGTGGTGTGGGGGGCGGCGGTGGAGGGGGCGCCGGCCGGTGGAGGGGCGCCGGTCGGTGGAGGGGAGCCGGTCGGTGGGGAGCAGAGGAGATGATAGGAGTGGAGGGAAGCCAGTCGGTGGGGAGCAGAGAGAAGAAGCAACAAGGGGAATATTCTTAAGTAGTCGACGTCACCTTTACTAAGTGCTTGTCAGTGCGTCTCTCGGAAAAGAAATCAACTCTAGATCTAGGTTATACTTTTACCGAGGGTAACTCTCGGAAAATATGTCCCCCTAGATCTAGGATAGATGCTTTACTGAGAGTTCCTCTCGGAAACAGTGGCCATTACTGAGAGCCGATAATCGTCCCTCGGTAACCACTCTAATTTTTTTCCATTCTATTTGAGTTTTTGTTTGGCACTATCTTTTTTGTATCTCATATTTCATATGTTTTTATGACCAAAAATTGAAAATTCCATGAGTTTGGATGAATTTTTCGATAAAAGTCTTTTTGGGTTAGATTTGTTCAAAACTCAACTTTAAAGAGTGTAAAGTAAACCATGGCCTACCCCCTCTCTCGGTGCCCGTCAACTTCCTACACCGGCACCAAGAGAGAACTTTAAAGAGTGTAAAGTAAAAAACATGAGAAGAGGCAGTTGTTGACCATGGCCTACCCCCTCTCTCGGTGTCGGTCAACTTCCTAGAACGGCGCCGAGAGAGAACTTTAAAGAGTGTAAAGTAAAAAACATGAGAAGAAGCAGTTGTTGACCGTGGCCTACCCTCTCTCTCGGTGCCCGTCAACTTTCTAGACTGGCACCGAGAGAGAACTTTAAAGAGTGTAAAGTAATAAACATGAGAAGAAGTAGTTGTTGACCATGGCCTACCCCCTCTCTCGATGCCGGTCAACTTCCTAGACTGTAGGGGCCACCGGATAGCCCATGCATATACATGCGATGGCCTCCTTTGAGAGCACAAGAATTTTCGAGGCCAATAGAGCAACAGGACACGCACTTCCTGCACAAACCGGACACATTCCCTCTCGATACAAATAGACTATCTCGAAGAACGAGCCTGGACTTGGTCTGTCATCTCGCGATGACATGCACCAACACAGAGAAGCAGTTATTCACCATGGACTATAGCCTCTCGGTGCCGATCAACGCCCTAGACCGCCAGGGCCACCGGATGGGTGCTCGATATAGAGACCGCCCGAGGGGGGGAGGGCACTGAGGGAGTCCTAGATTAGGGGGTCCTCGGACAGCCGGACTATATTCTTATGCCAGACTGTTGGACTATGAAGATACAAGATTGAAGACTTCGTCCCGTGTCCGGGTGGGACTCTCCTTTGCGTGGAAGGCAAGCTTGGGAATTCAGATATGTAGATTCCCTTCTCTGTAACAGACTCCGTATAACCCTAGCCCCCTCCGGCGTCTATATAAACCGGAGGGTTTAGTCCGTAGGACAACAACAATCAGAATCATAGGCTAGCTTCTAGGGTTTAGCCTCTACGATCTCGTGCTAGATCAACTCTTGTAATACTCATATCATGAAGATCAATCAAGCAAGAAGTAGGGTATTAACTCCATAGAAAGGGCCCGAACCTGGGTAAACATCGTGTCCCCCGCCTCATGTTACCATTAGCCTTAGACACACAGTTAGGGACCCCGTACCCGAGATCCGCCGGTTTTGACACCGACATTGGTGCTTGCATTGAGAGTTCCACTGTGTCGTCGCCATAAGGCTTGATGGCTCCTTCAATCATCTACAACGATGCAGTCCAGGGTGAGGTTTTCCTCCTCGGACAGATCTTCGTATTCGGCGGCTTCGCACTGCAGGCCAACTCGCTTGGCCATCTGGAGCAGATTGATAGCTACGCCCCTGGCCAACAGGTCAGGTTTGGAAGCCAGAACTACACTGCCGACATCCGCGGAGATTTGATATTCGATGGATTCGAGCCCATGACAGATACACCCTACAGCCACGATGAGCATGTCCTAGATCTGCCATCGGACGGTTGAGGGAGTCCTGGATTAAGGGGCCCTCGGGCAGCCGGACTATATACTTTGGCAAGACTGTTGGACTATGAAGATACAAGATCGAAGACTTCGTCCCGTGTCCGGATGGGACTCTCCTTTGCGTGGAAGGCAAGCTTGGTAATTCGGATATGTAGATCTCCCTCTCTATAACCGACTCTGTGTAACCCTAGCCCCCTCCGGTGTCTACATAAACCGAAGGGTTTAGTCCGTAGGACAACAACAATCATAATCATAGGCTAGCTTCTAGGGTTTAGCCTCTACGATCTCGTGGTAGATCAACTCTTGTAATACTCATATCATCAAGATCAATCAAGCAGGAAGTAGGGTATTACCTCCATCGAGAGGGCCCGAACCTGGGTAAAACATCGTGTCCCCTGCCTCCTGTTACCATTAGCCTTAGACGCACAGTTCGGGACCCCCTACCCGAGATCCGCCGGTTTTGACACCGGCATTGGTGCTTTCATTGAGAGTTCCACTGTGCCGTCCTGATAAGGCTTGATGGCTCGCCTCGTTGTCAAGGACAACATCGCCTCTGGAGGAACCCTGGCTATAGGCCAGACTCTCCGGCTGGGCGGCTTCGTCATGGCCGCCCGTTCAACCGCCGCACCAACGATGACTTCTCAGGTCGTCAAGAATAGCCTCCATGTTAGACCGGAATTCACCGAGCGGATGGATCCAATAGAGCTCTCGTCCCTAAACAAGCTCTTGGATCGCATCGCCGCCTTGGGAGTTGCTACGGACTATGATCGGATCGGGCTTAAACCTGACCTAAGGGAGATTAACTCTCCGCCAATCACCCATCAGATAGCGGTGGTGGACGAACAAAACAGTGATTCTTCCACTATTTTGAGGACAAACTATGTACAGATTCCCGAGCTCTCCGAGCCGGATACCCATCTACGGGAGGACATGGCCCAGGATCCGAACTTAGAATCGGCCAACGGGCCACAAATATTGCGCAACATCCTGGAGCCTGAGCTGCCAAGCTCGGGAGCTCCCTTGCCCCTGGGTCTCAGATTGGGTCAGGATGTGGACTTAAGTATACCCACCCACCCAGACACAAGTGATCTTTCCCACATCAGACAAGAGCCCCAAGAGACAGTACACCACTTCTGGGCCAGATTCCTCCTTGTACTGAGCAAGGTTAAGGACTGTCACGAGGAAGACGCAATCTCATTCTTTTGCAAAAATGGCACGGACAAGGGAATTCTCAATGCCATAAGTCGCCGTGACATAGCACACTTTGCCGACTTGGCGGCCATAGTACAGAAGTACTGTGCGATGGAAAGCGCCTGGAAAACTCAAACAAAATTTTGGGATCCTCCGGCCCTAAACAAACCCCTCGTCCGAACTAAAAGGCTGCGCTCTCGCAAGTCACCCAACCCAATTACAAAGAAGCCAAAGTCCTTTACAGGGCGTGTGTCGGGTGGTAGGTGCGACATATGCCAACGGATGGATTATCATTGAGGGAGCCAGTAAGACATCGCCGGTGCCTGGTAACGGGATGAGGCGAAGACATGCACGCCGGTGAATCTTACCCAGCTTCGGGGCTCTCCGTGGAGATAACACCCCTACTGCTTCTCTGCGGGGTCTCCGCATGATCACTAGATGAATAAGTTACTACAAGCTGCTCCTAGAGCTGTTCGGTGGAAGCGGGAAATAGGGCACGGCTAGCTCTTCTCTTCCCTCTACATGGTGGCTAAAACTATCAGAGTCCAACCCTTTGCATGGGCGTCCCGGGGGGTTTATATAGGCCTACCCCCCGGGGGTACAATGGTAATCCGGCCTGGGCGTGGGCCCAGGCTGTCAGCGTCTACGTCCGCCGGCTTCTGGGGCCCGCCGACTGGTGGGTCCCGCCAGCTACTGGCCCCACTG
>NC_041393.1:45372055-45382724 GCF_002162155.2 Triticum dicoccoides
GGGGGGTCTTGTCGGGGGCTGGTTACTGTCGCCTCGCCTCTGATGACGAGGGCTTTGTCGAGGTAAGCATAACTAAAGTGCCGCCGCCTTGCGGGCGCTCACTGTAGCCTTACCTTGTCTTGTCTGCTTGATGGTGCGTGCGCCCCGAGGAGGGGAGCAAGCCGGTCGCAGGAAGCTGGCCTGACCTGAGGTCGGCTAGGGGAGGCCAAGCCGCCTTCGGATGTCTCACTGACCGAAGGGGCCCGCCGCTTCTGGGCCGTACTGTAGCCATGCTTGTTCTGAGATTCGGGGGTGGCAGGGTCCACTGTAGCCATGCCCCATCTCGTCACTGTTATGGGGGGTTGACTATAGGGTACGGCCCATGGCTACCTGCCATGGGCCGGCTTCCTTGGAGCCGGTCCTTCACGGGCCGGCTTTCTTGGAGTCGGCCCTGTTGTGGCGTCCCCCGAAGAGTGTTTACGGCCGGGCCGCCTTCCGCTAGTCAGCCTAAGCGATAGCCGGCCGGAAGAAGGCGGCCCCATGTCTTGGGCGCCTCAAGGCTCCATCGGCCCTTTGTTTTTTCTGAGGGCCAAAGGGAGCCGGCTAGGCTACCCATGGTCATTTACTCCGACAGCGTGGAACCGTACTGGAGGGATGGCTCAACAGGCCATGCAAAATTCACAGCACACCAAGCATCACACCAACACACAACCTTAGAGCATGTTGGACACTCCGGCAGGTGGCCAAGAGCGGCGAGGACCTTCTCATGAACAATACTGCAGAGCACCATCCCGCAAAAAATAACAATACAGTACTGACAATCTTCGAGACTTTTTCCTCAAACAATAGGCGCAAGCGAGCGCTCCGCAGCCTCACTGAAGTATGCCACATCGCAGCAATAAACCCGTGGAACGACATGGCCATAACCTTCAATGCCAGCGACGAGCCTCAATTCCGAACAGTCGGAGCACTAGCCGCTTTGGTCGTTAGTCCAAGTGTGGACGGCTTCCGACTTACTAAAGTGCTCATGGATGGCGGCAGCGGATTAAACCTCATCTATGAGGAAACTCTTAACAAAATGGAAATAGATAAGAGCCACATTGAGCAAAGAAGCACGACCTTCAGAGGAATCATCCCTAGCCGGGAGGCACGATGTGCGGAAAAAATCACACTGGACGTGGTATTTGGCACTCCGGAGAATTATAGGTCTGAAGAAATCACATTCCAAGTGGCGCCGTTTAGCAGTGGATACCACGCCCTTTTAGCGCGGGATGCATTCACAAGCTTCCAAGCTATACCCCATTACGGGTACATGAAGCTCAAGATGCCGGGGCCCAATGGAATCATCACTCTAGCCAGTGATCTGGACATAGCACTCCGCGCCGAAAATAAAACCACCGCACTAGCCCTGGAGGCATTATCTGAAACCCTCGCGGCCGAAGAGTTAATTGTGCTGCGCTCCGAAGTGGACAGGGATGACGTGATACTCGACAAACGACCCAAATCCACCTCTTTTAAACTAGCAGATGAAATAGTCAAATTCCAGGTCCACCCAACGGACCCTACAAAAATAGCCTTAATTGGGGCACAGCTGAACCCCACAATAGACGCCGCACTACGAGAGTTCTTGCGCGACAATTGGGACATATTCGCCTGGCATCCTTCAGACATGTCAGGTATCCCACGCAGGCTGGCCGAACATAGCCTAAACATACTAAAGGGATACAAGCCGGTCAAGCAGACTCTTCGGCGCTTTTCAGAACCCAAGCGACAAGCCATGGGAGAAGAGCTAGCCAAGCTACTCGAAGCCGGATTCATCAGAAAAATAAAACAACCGGACTGGCTAGAAAACCTGGTGATGTTACCAAAGAAGGACAAATCCTGGCGCCTATGCGTCGATTTCAAAGACCTCAATAAGGCTTGCCCTAAGGATCCCTTCCCCCTCTCCCGCATCGATCAAATTATCGATGCTACCGCAGGACATGACTCATTGTGTTTCCTCAATGCATACTCCGGATACCATCAAATCAAGATGGCGGAGTCCGATCAAGCCGCAACGACATTTATCACTCCATGCGGCCCCTTCTGTTTTAACACCATGCCTTTCAGGCTCAAAAATGCCGGTGCAACCTATCAACGCATGATTCAGACATGCCTGGAAACACAAATCGGCAAAATAGTGGAGGCTTATGTATACGATGTGGTCATCAAAACCAGACACGTCGAATCATTAATAGACGACTTGAGGCTTACGTTCGACAATCTCCGAACATATGACATCAAGCTCAACCCGGAAAATTGCGTTTTTGGCGTACCGGCCGGAAAGCTCTTAGGCTTTATCGTTTCCAATAGAGGAATCGAAGCAAACCCAGCAAAAATCTGAGTTCTGTCACAGTTGGCTACCCCAACAGACCTCAAGCAAATCCAGAGATTAACTGGATGTGTGGCCGCCTTAAGCCGCTTTATCTCCCGATTAGAAGAAAAGGCACTACCTCTTTAGCGCCTTCTTCGACGCACCGAACACTTCGAGTGGACGGATGCGACTACAGCTGGGCTAGAGGAAATAAAGGCCCTCTTGGCCACCAATCCAATCCTGGCAGCGCCAAATGTCGGTGAACCCATGCTGCTATATATACACTACTAGGAAAAGGCCTACTAGTGGCGCACCAGTTTTGCCTCCTAATGGTGCACTACTGGTGCGCCACTAGTACCACGCCACTAGTATTTTATTACTAATGGCGCACCTGTGGTGCGCCATTAGTATAGCCCACAGTGCGCCATTAGTATGCCTCCCAGGGGGCCCTATTTACCCAGGTGCTTTGGCATACTAATGTCTCACTGTGGTGTGATGTGCCATTAGTATCCTTTGGCATACTAATGGCGCACTGTGGGGTGATGCGCCATTAGTATCCTTTGGCATACTAATGGCGCACTTTGTGGTGATGCGCCATTAGTATGAATATTAGGTTTTTTTTCTTTTCTAATTTTTGCACAGGTTACAAAATGTATTATTGGACAGAATATAGACAGCACCACACAGCAACAGCAGATTCATCGAATACAATAGAAGATTAGTCTCCGAATACAATTCATCATATTAGTCTCCAAATTCAAAAGACCGAACAAAGATAGAACATTACAAGTCTCGAGACCGCGAGTAGCGAGTTTGTCTTCACATTACAAGTCGATATCGATAATCTAAACTACCATCACATAGAAGAGGCATGCGGTGACCACGATGAGCATCATCGCGATGAAACTGGTCTTCATATGGTTCCTCCAACGCACCCTCCTCTCTCCTGCTAGATAGAGAGCGTATCTAGATTCCGCCTCCGCCCTAGTGGTGTACCCTTTGTAACTGTTACCGCTAAAACGGTGAACCTGTCTCCGACACTCCTCCCAGTCGTCGTAGACTCCGGGAACCTTACCCTTGTACACGACATACGACGGCATCTCGATGCACAAGCCAAACAACAGACAATACATAAGCAATATAAAAGTATGCAACAAAAGGATGGGAAGAGAAAAGCAAGACATTAATAGCACGGTTCATGGTCCTACTAATAAATAGCATCGATTACATCTAAGTTGAATGATTGTCCAAACCAAAGAGACATACAAGTTCATTAAAGTTTAATTACAACATGAGCTAATCGATGTTTCAGAACTACACATAGCATCACTACTTTCGACTCGACTCACGGGACCGGAGCGTGGATGAAGTCGCCGTCTTTCGTGATGGTCATGACGTCGCGGGCGTTGTCAGCCTGCATTTGTAGTGTTGTGTCTATCTCACTGTTGGACGGTTGATATCTGAGGTAGAACTGCCCCGAGGTACGAAGGACATCTTGACAGATGATTTTTGCAAACTCCGACTGGATGCGAAAGAATTCTTGTCAGAGGTCCACGTCCTGGATTGCCGCCAAGCTTGCGGCCCAATCTTTGACATTATTTGGTAGCAGAAGGTGATTATGGTCCAGTACGATCGCGCGCATGTGATGGAGGGCGTAGTAGGCATCCTTCTGACCGCCAGGCGGCTGCTTGACACAGGGGAACGTCGTATTGTGGGTGAACACGTGCCTGCCATACCTACGAACTAGCCTCTTAAAGGTGCCTCCAGATTTGGCGTAGCCGGGGAGAGCATCATCAAGAACTTTCTTGATATTTGTGTAGTCTATCTTGGAGTCACGGTCCGGGTTGAAATACGTGGCCATGGAATATCTCGGGCTTAAGAGGATGAGTGTGCAATGTGTGTCACTGCACAGAACACGGAATGTTAGAAAAAAAAACGATCAAAATCTAAGAAATCATATGTTATAGGGCGGTGAGGGGATGACTTACTCGGGAAAGTAAGGCACGAGGAAGTTATCCTTATCTGGGTTTGCCAGAATGATGCCTTCGAGGTGTGAACTCGCGACTTGCCGGTTCCCAGCGCTGCCCAAGATCTTTGCAGGCATGTAGAAGGGGTCGACTATCCCGATGTCCGGGGTCTTGTCTCGAATGATTTGCATCTCCATACTCAGCGAAAACAGCCGAACAAAGGTGTAGTGTAGCGGATGAAGGTTAAACATAGCAAAGATGTCATCAAACCGCAGGACGATCGTACCCCCGACGACGCCATCCACAAAGCCCTTGCCCTCTGGCCCGTTGGCCACAAAAACCGGGTATCCCACATCATTCTGGGAGAGACGCCGCTTCTCCAAAGAAATAACACTGTCATGCAGACTCCGCATAGCACCGGTTACAACATTGAGCATATTTGTTGGTAGCATCACCCTACCCGCCACATGCACCCTCCTCGAGATATCCTTAGGTGAAGGTGGCCCGTCCTGAGCACGGATCATACTCGATGCCGGCTGGCTCGCACCGGCTCCCTTGTTAGTCTTTCATTTCCGCCCCTTCTTCTTGATCTGTTGTAATGGGACTGAGTTCTGCTCATAGACCGCCTTCTTGAGCGTGTTGGGGCTGATAATATTTCGCACCTCAGCTATCTGAGGCTCGGTGAAGGCAGCAGCTGGAGGCGTCTCCTGAGAACTGAACGCCAGACGACGCCTGTTGCAATTGGGTTTCTCCGTCGTACCAGCTAGATCGCGGTCGTCTTGGTTGGGTTCTTGAGAAAGAGGCCCGCAGAACTCGTCAGCGTACCCATGTTCGGCAAAGTACTTATCAACGTTGGTAAATGTACTGTCGTCGTTGTCATCGTCGTCCGGATCCTGTGCCATATGCATGTCCGGATCCTGTGCCATAGGGATGTCCGGCATGTCTGGTAGCGTTGCGGCGTTCTTGCCATGGAATTGCACCGGAACGACTAGCGGTCTTGTCTATGGGGTGGTGTCCCCTGCCCCCAAACGAATCTGGCTCTTCGGCCAAAGCAGGGGCCAGCTTACGCAGGCACTGAGGGTCATCACATCATCTTCGTCGGCCCCAGCGGGTCGAATCAGAGGTAACACCTCGTCATAGCCTGGCAGCACCCGAACCAGTTCAACCCTATACATCGGATTACCATGGAACACGGGGTTGACCGGTTGAATGATTCTGCCCTTGGTGACATCGACCAACTCGCCGCCCACGAAGCACAGGAGAGTGCAAGGAACGTCGGCGGCGCCCTGCGAAAACATGTAGGGCGTCAGGGATGCCCAGTCAAAGGCAAGGAGATGAAGTCATCGGCCGAGAGGCTTAGTTACCTTGATGTCGTCGAGCTCGGCTAATGTCGAGGCACCGCCAATGGCGGGCGTGCAACTGACGGAGGGGCCGCTTGCTGGCGAGGTGCCGGCCGGCGTACACCCGGGTGCATTAAGCTCCAATGCCCGTGATGGCGCCGGAGACACGAATACCGCCTCTGCCGGAGACACCAATGGCACAGCCGGAGACACCAATGGCACCGCCTGCGCGTTGTGCGAGTTGCTGGCCATGAAGCTGGGAACCAGGGGAGGCCCCTGTTGGCCGCCCGCAATCCACATCGTCAGCCCATGAATCAACATAGGCACCATGGCGGTGAGCGTCGTTCCCAGTTGTTGTTGCACTTGCTCTTGGACAATCTCCGAAATCCGCGCCACTTGTGCCTTGAGTGCGTCAACCTCGCGTGACTGGCTTTCCGAGCTGGTCTTTTTCTCCTTTCGCCCACCAGCGGTATAGTATGACGACCATTTTGTGGACAAGCCTTTTCCGGCCACACGACCAGCTGATGTCGGCTTACTGAGCTTATCCTTGTTTTTCATTACGTTCAATGCCCTATTTAAAGGGGTGTCGAAAGGGGAGCTCTGAGACGACCCCGCGCTACTGCTTTCAGTGTCCTGCGGAAGGAATGTGAACCATTTGAAATATTGGGGATTAATTAGAATGCAACCATATGGAGCTAATTACGCAGGGGTGTATTCCTTACCAGAACAAACTCAAGCGCCCTGGTCTTCGGATCCGTGGTAAGCTCCTTTGTTACCGGGTCCTCCTTGTACTGGGCCCTGAGAAAGTTCCTGATCTGCTTGTCATGGTATTTCTCGAAGCGGGGCGGTAGGCCTTGCTCGGCACGCTCCGCGTCCTCCTTGTCCCATATAGGCTCCGCCACTCTGTAACCGCCGGGACCGAGTTAGTGGACCCCTAACTTCAATTGCCGCATTTCTTTCCCCCACTGACTTGATTCTGAGGTCGCGCTGCTCTCACACTTGATCTTGAACTCCTTGTAGTCATCTTCGCTGATCAAAGGATATCTCGCCTTGATCTTCTCATAACTATCACCCTTTTCAATCATTGCCTTCACCGTGCTTCTCCAAGTAGACAGGGCCGTGCTCAACCTCGTGAGGGCGGCACTGTTCACTTTGTTCCCTGAGAGGTGTGTGTTTGCAAATTCAGCGGGGAACTTATATCGTTCGTACAACTTTGTGAAGAGGAGGCTGCGCAAATTCCCTTGGTCCTTATGCCTTAGGTTCTCGGTGTTGATCGAGATGGTGCTCCGGAGAATGCACCCGAGCTGAACCGAGTACCCCTTGACTACTTCTTTGGGCGCCATCGGATGCCCGCCGGAGTTCACTTCAGTAAATTCCTCCTTGATGGTGCCGAGCACGCTCGGGCGCCGGTCCTTCCGTTGCCTCTTCGGTTGGCTTCCATCTGTGCGTGCGCCGCCATCATCAGTGGTGGCATCCTCGGCGGCACCATCAGTGGTGTCATCCCCGATGCCACTAGGGGTCGATGTCTTCCGCAGCGTCCTCATAGCGGTGAGGTTCTTCCTCCATCTCCTGGGACAGCTCCCAGAATTGCTTGCCGCCCGAACCGCCGGCCTCATCGTTGTTGGCCATGTTTCGCTCTAAATAGGAAAAAAGTTTGGTCAAAAAGTTGGTTATTGTCAAGGAACAAGATCATGGTCTCATCATTTAGGGTTTGTCGACACCGAGGCATCCTAAAAGCTAAGCTTTTATCATTTAGGGTTTGTCTATGCCGAGGCACCCTAAAATCCTAAGCGTACATCATTTCGGTTCTCATCGACACCGAGGCACCCTATAAAAGCCAAGGTTTCATCATTTAGGGTTTGTCGACTCTAAGTTGGGCCTAATCACTTGGCTCTATTGCCACCTATGGTTTAATGCAGCAAGAATAAAGGGGCAGTTGATCCTACTTAATTAAGTACTAAGATACCCTGGCCCATGCATTACTAGCAAGTACCCCATATGTCCGATTTTTAGCAAAGTCATGCTAAAATTCACGGAAAATTTCAGCATGACCTTTGCTGAAAATAGGACATATGGAGTACCCGAATTTTCCGGAACGGAAGTTAATCGACATTCCGGCAAACTCAAGGGCCTCTCGGGGTACCTGCAAAATCATCATGACGCGAAGGTCGGAGACAAAACCCAGCAAACTAGCACCACAATGTGCCTCTACTTTCATATGGATGAAAAGGCCATGGACCATATGGTCCTCTGCTTTCATATGGACAAAAATCAGCTCAATCTATGTGAGATTCCATTCCAGATCTAATAGGTCACCCAACAAAAAATCATCAATAGTTTAGCAAAGCACATAACAATAATGTTAAGCTACTGGAAATTCCAAAATAGTAAAGTTCCAATTTAAGTTACTGCAATCTGGCTTTGTATCTGCACTTTTGTGGTGATGCAGAGACCATCTCAGTGCATCAACAAAATATGGTTGGAGATTACTGAAACAAGTGTCACTTTTGTGGTAATTAAAGAAACATAAATATCACTACAATAGCTATATCACTTTTGGGGTAATGCAAACAAGATTGATAGTAAAATGTTCAAAGAAACAGAAATAGAAATATTCAGTATCGCGGCTAGGGGATTATGCTCGCTTCAATTGTATTGGGGTTAATATACTTGATAGACTGTCACTGGCAGTAAGACAGCCACTAGTGTTGTACGTACTATTTGAGAGGAAGATGAATATAGTACAGCACACACACACACACACACACACACACGTAGGTACAAAGTGATATAATACAGACAAGTTATTAGGTGGAGTAGTAGTAGAAGGGAGGGACCTAAGCTAAGCTAGCACTAGCACTCTAGCAGGCAAGAGATATATTGCTAGTAAATTGGGGCTGTTGTGGGTGAGACAAGAGAGCATCTGGTGGTGCTCTGGTGGAAAGGGAATTATGGCCCCTTGGAATAAATTAACATGGTACTAATTCACATGGTGTGCAAAAAAATGGTACTTACATTATTAAACTGTCAATGATGATTTGTGTTATTCTGCAGACTTGAATTTAGTTTCTATGGTTTTCTTTTTCTGTTCATAGACGAGAGTATTGAATCTTGGTGATAATTCTTCGTAGAGAAACATGTTTGGTAAGTGTATTTCTAATATTGACTCCCACATTTTTATTTACATATAAATAAAGAGGACCAATTGGAAATTATAATTTTTAAATGTAAAGCTAACTTCTTTTGTGAAATAACATCATGTCGTTCAGATAATTTAAATGTACAAGACTACTCCACTGCTGTTCTGTTTACAAATTCTTTCTTGAGGTTACACTATTCACACAAAACACAAGTACTACTCTGTCTCCGTGCAGCTACGCTATTCACACTTCACACATCACTTGTCTTAAGCAAAGATATGGAGGAAAAGAACAAACCAAAGAAACAAATTCGCCGACCCAACTTTCAGTTTAATGACTGAACCTGGCTGTCAGGCAAAACACCCACCAAGTGCATGATCAACATTTAGAGTTATACTCCGATCGAATGCGAAATGCACATTTCACACTGTTTCAGGTTGGCCTAGGTAGCTACTGGATATATTTAGAGGCAAACTGCAAGTTTCTACAAACCAACCATGGGGTCGACAAGTAAATTTCCCTTTCCTGTGTCATTTGATCAAATAAAAAATCTTCTTTAGACAAGAAAAAAATGCACAAACAAACATGAATTTACTAGTGCTATAGAATTGTAGCCAACCAAGTGAAATTCATAAATGATAATGCCAACAATCCTTGCTAGCTCAAACCTCAGCTCGCATTGATCACACGCCATTCGATAAAATCAATCCTCTTATGTAGAAAAGAAAACAACTGCACAAACATACATTAACTTACTAGTGCGGTCCTTCCTTGCTTGCTTACTACTACAAGTTCTACAGAATTGTACTGTTAACTGGAAGGAACATCAAAACACTAACAAATGCATAACAACTAGCGTAACAACTTAAACTGACCAGCTAAGCCACTAGGTTAGGACTTAGGATATGAACTTAGCATATGAACCTGAGCACTCGGTTTAATAGAAAGTGCCGAATCATTGGATTGTTGAATGGGTGATAGTTTTTAGTGTTTAGATTCAAGACATACGATAATTGCATAGCATTATTGCAAAACTATCCCTAGTGCTACCCAATCACATTATGCAGCAGGACATGATCTTTGCATCCATCGAAACAAGCTAGTTGAGACCTATGATGCATTGTCACTTCAAAATAGCAGTAATCATGATCGAAGTTGTGCTCATAGCATTACTGAATTCACCCAATTGGAGTTGGACATGCACAGCAACTGCATAAATTCATTTGTTTCAACGTTCTCACCTGAGCTCAAACTTGAAGAACACCCAAACAGGCAATCCAGCTCTTCGAAACCTTCGCAAAAAGTGCTCAACTCAGACTCCGGCACCGGTCCTACATTCATATTGCACAATGAAAAAGGTTTTTCATCCATGGATACAGACGCTCAAAAAAACTTAAATCTCGCATGGCTTTCCCACTAATCGGCACGCATTTTCTTTGAGTTAATCTCCCCTTCTAAAGTGTCAGGATTAATTTTCTTCAACTTGCAGCAAATGAGTGCACAACAGGCTGCCTCGTTTGCCACTTTTAGCAAGCACACGGAGATGATCCAACAACAAAAGTAGTCCCGATCTATCTCCCATGGAACCCTAATACCTCCCAGCTAAGCCACTAGAAGAAGAAGGAAGTGGAGGGGAGGGGCTCACCTGCAGTCGAGGGCGGACGGCGGCGTCGCGTGGCCTGGCTGAGCGCGGGGGCGGCGGCGTCGCGCAGCCTGGAGGACGGCGGCGGTTGTCTCCTCCTCCTCCTAGTCCTCCTCCTAGTCCTCCTCCTCCGGCTCGGGGCGCGAAGGCGTGGGGTCGGCGGCACGGGGGGGGGGCATACGGTCCTACGTCGCTGCTCGGCGCCGATGGCGAGGAGGAAGGCGAAGACGTTGAGGAAGATGAGGAAG